>NC_061505.1:3365156-3520156 GCF_022539355.2 Hippoglossus stenolepis | reverse complement strand
ACGATTAAAGAGGAAAAATCACTGTCGACATGATTGTGTGACTGCAAAACCATTTCAAACCCATGTAAAGTTACAAACACAAATAAAAACTTGCTGAGAAAACTGCATTGTTGTGAAAGTAAGTAAAAATGACGATTTGCATTCAAAATGTACGAAAGTCAAGTAAAAATGTGTATATACAATATGTGTAGAACAGAAGGTCATATTTAAGCAATTTTAAATAATTATTCAAAATCCTACTGTATGTTAATATATTTTATTTTTAAATGATCATATAAAATGTATGTCAAAGATGTGTTAATTCTAAACTGTAAGATTCATTATCAAAACTAAATGGTGAGAAATTCATTATTGTGATTATTAAAAACAAAGTTAAACATTTGATTTGAATTATTGTAAGTTTTGGTTTTTATTTACATTATATGTTTTTGTGGTGGACATGTACTTCCATAGGGAAAGAATAACGATTCTGTTTTTAATAAAGGTTATTGTAAAGTCAAATTAGTCAAATGTGTTGATGTTTTTCTCTTTTATTATATTTTATTAAGTTAACCGGCCGCTCTTCACTCTTCATCATTGTTGTGCTTTGCAGCTGCCTCCAGGGGGCGCGTGTGTTTGTGTCAGACTAAAAACTTGACCGGAAATAAAAGAATCGGAGCTGAGTCGAACCGGAAGTCTCGTCGGTTGGGTTTCCTCTCCGGCTGGCGGTGAAATAGTCGCGTTAGCTCCGGAGCTAATTCTTCACTTTGTAAACGGAGAAGTTTCAGGTAAAAAACACTATGAACTTATAAATAATGCTCGTTTCGCACTAAACTCAAAGCGAACAAACACGGAAGAAAATTAATTGTATATAATATTTATATTAGCACGCTGGGTTAGCTCTGGTGCGAGCTAGCTAATTAGCCGCGGTTAGCATGTTCCAGCTGCTGCACGGCTAACGTTAACTTTACCGTTAAAGTTGACGTTATTCTTGTGTGACGTCATTTCGCACGGTCACTGCGTTTGAGTTCAGTTTGTGGGTGAATCCCGCAGCGGCCACGAAGGGTCAATGCTAGCCAAGCACAGCAGAAGCTAACAGGCTAATTCAGCTAGCATCTACACAAGACACGATTCAATAACACGATTCGTGTTTCTTCTGTTTGTTGTCGTCGTGTTTCAGGCGTCGGTGTTTTCGTGTGCGTGTTGGCCTCGCGTGGAAGAAGAGGACGTATTAAAACATGCGAAAACAAACGTTAAATGCATCTTGAGACATTGAAAGTTGATTGTTAAAATCCATGAAGTACAAACTGGAGTCGGAGCTTCTAGTTTCATCAGCTTCACCCCAATTAATTTACTAATTAAATAAACTAGTCTTTTTACGTGAGAAACTGAAATTTGCAAGTGTTTCTCTATTTTGACCTCTAATTCAAAGGTAAAACGTCTTGTTAATTCATGTTGATCAGCTTTAATATTTTAATATATTTCAAGCCTGGTCACAGTTTGCTTATGGTTTAGTGAATTAATTGCATGAACACATGTAAACTAACATGTAATATCATGAGATTCTGAGCGACAACTCTGGTTTTAAACCTGTGTCTGTTCTCACCGAGTCAAAGTGTGAAAATAAAAGCATTGACTGATCAGCTCCTGTTTGCACTGAACTCAGTGATGATGAACAAACCTGCTCGGTCAAGTTTAACGTGTCAAAGTAAAGAAACGATGTAAATCTAATCTGAACAACTCAACCAACTTAACCTGTTTATACCATCAACTCTGCATGAACTGGAAACTGGTATTAATTAAGTGTTGTGTCCTGATTCACAGTAATGTTGAAACGATGAATGATTCGTTATTATTTTTAACATACCGAGAAAAGAATCTTTATATTTGACAAACTGATTATTTCTTTTAAACTTTAGATTAAGAAACATTATTTAAAATCTGCTTCTAATGTTTTGACTCGTTTAGAGCTGCTATGATTAGTCAAATAACGGATCAATAATCGTCTGACAGAAGCTTCGGGACTTTAAAGGAAATTGTGTCTGTGTCTTCAGTCCAATGGGAGACAGCGATGACGAGTTCGACAGGAGGAGGCGGGACAAGTTCAGGAGAGAGAGGAGCGACATGGAGCGGTCAAGGGAGAGGGAGGAGAGGAGGCGGGACGACTGGCCCGACAGGTAAACCCACCTGACGTCACTCTCACCAAGTAGACTGAAATTGTACTGGTTGGTGGAAGCATACAACCACAGCTTGAGTGTGTTCATGTGTGTGACCGACATGTGTGGATATCGCTTGTTCAGGGACTGGGACCGCGGCAGAGAGAGGAGGAGGGATTACGATCGCGGTCGCAGAGAGAGGTTTTCTCCACCTCGACACATCAGCCCTCAACACAAACGCATGAGGAGAGACTGGTGAGCTGTGTGTGTGTGTTTTAGCAGCACGCATGTATTTTATCCACTTATCTATACTCATTCTGTCATTTGTGGCTGAATGTTTTCAGGGATGACCACCGGGGGGAGCCGTACCGCTACGACATGCCCTACGGAGGAGGGGCTCCGTTTCCAGGGGCGGGGCCTCAGGGCTGGCATCCTGACCTCCCCCACCTTCACCCCCACCATGGAGGTCACCCACTTCAGGGCAGGTGAGCCACTGCCCCAACACGTGGTCAAAGTTCAAGATCATCCTGGTCTAACATGTTTTTGGTCTCTTGAACATGACATCTTAAATCTGCCTCTAAGGATATTCTTCAAATTTAGACCAGTTGTCATTTGGACTCAAAGATGAACTGATTAGATTTTACCGGTCAAAGGTCACAGTGACCTCATGTTATGGTGAATATAACATGACAGAAACACCTGGAGGAACTGAGACTTCAGTGGTTAGTGGAGATGTACAACAACAGACCGGTGATTCCAACAGAAGTGACAAGAAGTCTGATCTGACGTCTCTCTTTTGTGGTTCATATTGTCTCAGGTTGGGGATGGTGGATCCTGACCTTCCTCCTCCTGGTCCTCCCACCATGAGGAGCTTTAAGGTGAGCAAACAAACTGGGCTTCTGTCACAACATTCGAGCGAGGGGTCGAAGGTCAGGACGCACTCATTCTGATTCATTTGCAGGAGTTCCTGTTGAACATGGAGGACAGTGTCGATGAGACAGAGGCGGTGAAGCGTTACAACCAGTACAAACTGGACTTCAGGAGGCAGCAGCTGCAGGACTTCTTCCTACAGCACAAAGACCAGGAGTGGTTTCGCTCAAAGTACCACCCCGAAGACATCATGGCCAGTAAGGCGGAGTCTCTGGCCTCCCTCAAAACCCGGCTAAGCGTCTTCCTCTTCCTTCTGGACAACAACTGGCTGGAAAACATGTCTCTGGACATGGACCACAGTGCAGCAATCATAAAACTCCTCGACGCAGGTGAGATCAGTGAATGTATATTAAGATATAAAACTTATATTTACATATATCCAGTTGCTGGTGTCACCTTGCTGAGGATTCTGGGTAATGCGCCCCTCTCTCTTTCCCTGCAGCCGTGATAAAGATGGAGGGAGGTACAGACCTTGACCTGCAGGTCCTGGAGGCACCTGCAGCTCCTGTGGCGGCAGCGGGCGGGGAGACGAGCAGTGGCGTCATCAGTGGAGCAGCAGCTGGAGGTGAGAAGAGTCAGGGCGAGCAGAGCAGAGGAAGTGTCAGCGATCCAAGCAGCTCAGAGGCGACCAGTAGTCGAACGGAGGCGTCGACCAGCGGAGAGAAGGGCGAGAAAAAGGACTGTGATAAGGTCAGAATGATGATGTCACACAGCGGTAAATAACAGTGACGACATGTTCGCGTCAGGGCATTAAACATATTTTTGTCCCAGGACTGTGAAGAGGAGGCCACGCAGAATGGCGAGAAGGAGAAGGACGATGAGGAGGAGGAGGAGGATGAGGAGGAGGAGGAGGAGGAGGAGAAGAAAGATGAAGATGAAGAGGAGGAGGGGAGGAGGAGGAGGAAGAGGAGGAGGGGGAGGAGAAGAAGGCAAAGAAGACAAAGAAGACAAAGACGACAAAGACGACAAAGGCGACAAAGACAAAGAAGGTGAGTTGGTTCTTGATGACACTAACGTTCTTTGTGGTGTTAGTATTAAATCCTGTCGACTCCTCCACTCAGGGCAGGAAAAGGAAACGCAGCGTGTCAGCTGACAGCGGGGAGGGGAGTGCCTCCGACTCAGACTCCTCCCACTCTGAAGGAGAGAAGGAGGAGGACGAAGAGAAGGAAGAGGAGGAGGAGGAAGGAAAAGACGGTACTGACCAATTTGTTTTCCTACTTCAGCAACTGTTTAGTCAAAGGTTAAACGACAGAGAGTGGGGGCAAACTTATCAGTGTGTGTGTCTCTCAGAGCGTCGTAAAGAGCGAGGGAAAGAGCGAGGGAAAGAGAGGGAGAAAGAGGCCCCTGCGAAACCCCGCCCCCTCCACCTCACCACCTCCCTGTTCATCAGGAGCATCCCACCAGAGGTGTCAAAGGAGGAGATCACTGCGGTAAGAGATCACACACACACACACACACACACACACACACACACTCAAACACAAATGACACCTGGACTAACCTGGCTCGTGTGTGTAGTTGTGTCGCAGGTACCCAGGCTTCCTACGGGTGGCGCTGTCGGACCCTCAGCCTGAGAGGAGGTGAGTGCTGAAGCGCTGGATGTCGTCATTTCAGTCTCATCGCACATTTATCATCCAGTTTATTTAAAACACATCTGCAATGCATTTGTAATCGTGGTTTCCGTCTCTTCTAATCCACGAAAATATTGATGTTGGTATTGGCTTCTAAGAGTTGATAACTAAGTCAAACTGAGGAATCGGTTCAGAGGGACAGTTTAGGTTTTTACGTGTCAGGTCACTCACTGGAACAGGAAGTAGAATGAAATCTTAACTGTGATATAACCACAGTTCAACCATGACAGCATACTCTCATATTTTATTGTCCGTGTGTGTGTCAGGTTCTTTAGGCGGTGTTGGGTGACTTTCGACCGCGGTGTGAACATCAAGGAGACGTGCTGGAACCTCCAGAACATCAGGGTAAATCCACCAAAACCCACTCCTGGTCGAGCCGTCACTGACATGAACTGATCGTTAAGTGACACCTGCCCTCTCTCTTCCTCCCAATCCTCAGCTCAGAGACTGCGAACTGTCTCCGGTGGTCAACAGAGATCTGTGTCGGCGCGTTCGCACCGTCAACGGTCTGACGCACCACAAACCGGTGGTGAGGAACGACATCCGTCTGTCAGCCCGACTCGTGCACAGCCTGGACCAGAGGGGGGAGCTGTGGGCCGAACAGGTACAGTCCTTACAGCACATTAAAACTCTGAACAGGAAGTTAGTGATTGTAGTTTGGCTATTGTAGTTAATGCAGCTGCTTTTATTTTGAAAGAACAGGAGCTGACGACAGTCAATTTAGCTGGTTGCTTTTATTTTGACAGTCTGGCTCACTGTGATGAGACGTAATTACCCATAATCTCTCAATAACATGTGTGTACAGATGGAGACGAACCCCGTCCTGAAGAACATTACAGATTACCTCATAGAGGAAGTCAGCGCTGAGGAGGAGGAGCTTATTGGCGCCTCCGGGGGCAACAGTGACGACACAGGTGACGCCAAAGACCCCGCCTCCTCCTCTGAAGTCAGCGTGGAGACAGACGACAAGCTAATGAAGGTTGGAGGAGCTCAGGAAGTCTTATTCTGTCATAATGTTTGTAAAGTTATGTTTCTGACTGTTAAATATTGTGTATGTGCGCAGGTGCTGGACAGACTGCTGCTCTACCTGCGCCTCGTTCACTCTGTAGATTATTATAACTTCTGTGAGTATCCTGCTGAGGACGAGATGCCTCATCGCTGTGGCCTGATCCATGTACGAGGACCCCTACCTGTGGCCAAGATCACTGCAGCTGAGAGTACGCACACACACGCACTCACACACACACAGATAAATAAAAATAGACTTGATCATCATTAGGTTGCTATCAGACATTCATGTTCACCTCAGGATGAACCCCAGTTACTTGGATTTAAAACTCCAGCGCCACCTTTAGGTCAAACATTTAGTCACGTGTGGAAACTGCAGGTTACGTGTTACCTCCTGTAACACATATGAAGTCGTACACGCTGTGGAAGTTGCAGTGTGACCGAGCGTTGTCTTCTGATTTGACAGTGAGCGAACATCAGAGGATGTGTGAAGAGCGTCTGGCTCCTCTGCTGTCACCATCAGAGACACTGAGTGAGGAAGAAGCTGCCAGGCTGGGAAAGAAAGACCCGGAACAAGAGGTGCCACACCCGTTTGTCTATCTACCTGTTTACCTGTCTGTTTACCTGTCTGTTTACCTGTCTCTCTCTCTCTCTCACTTCAATGCCCGTCTGTCTGTCTGTCTACTCAGGTGGAGAAGTTCCTGACAGCCAACTCTCAGGAGCTCAGTAAAGATAAGTGGTTGTGTCCTCTGAGCGGGAAGAAGTTCAAGGTGAGTCCAAATTCCTGTGTGAGTCCTGTGTGCTTCCTGTGGGGAATGAGCGGTTACCATGGTAACATTTGATATTGTTGTTATTGTTCAGGCTCCAGAGTTTGTGCGTAAACACATCCTGAACAAACACGGAGACAAGGTCGCTGCCGTCAGACAGGAGGTTGAGTTCTTCAACAACTTTCTGTTGGACTCCAAGAGACCCGCCCTTCCTGAGAACAAGCCCCTCCTACCGCCAGTGCAAGGTGAGACACAAAAAGTCTGACCGACATCTTAAGTCACTTGTGTGAGAACACAACAGTTACTTTCTCTCTTCCTACACAAACACACCAAGTGCACACGTTGTCAATGTGCTGGTGAATGACACTCCTCATCCCTTGCTCTTCCAGCCGCTCCCCCTGGCATCCCTGGATTTCCTGGTCAGTCGCCACAACAGCAAAGTCTTCTGGGATATCCCCCTGGTGTCAGACCTCCCATGCCTGGCTTCCCTGGTATATACACACACACACACACACACACACACACACGCACACACGATGAAAGAGCTCAGATATATCACGTCTCACTCAAACACAACGTCACTACACAACTTGTATCTCACTAAAGATAATTTTTATTAATCGATTCATTTTTTGTGTGTGTTGCAGGTGGGGGACCTCCCTACCCCCACAACCAGTTTGGCGGTGGCCGCGGTAACTACGACAACTTCAGAGGTCATTTAGGAGGAGGAGGAGGAGGTGGTGGAGGGTTTCCTGCGAAACAACGGAACAGCAGGTAAAGTCACATCTGATCAACACGTGATCAATACATTTCACTGTGTGCTGTCGTCACTCTGACTCTTCCTCCCTCTCTCCCTCTCTGTGTAGGGGCGCACGAGGAGACCCTCGCTCAATCATCGAGTACAGAGACCTCGACGCTCCGGAGGACCTCGACTTCTTCTGAACACAACGAAGTCAAAACACAGGATGTTTTTTTTAGACGTTTTTTTATTTCTACGTTTTCCCATGATTCATTTCATCTTCCCTCCATCTCTAGCTCGTCTTTTATTTTGAGTTAGGACAGAAAATGTGTGTGTGCGTGCGTGTGTGTGTGTGTATGTGTATGTGTGTGTGTATGTCAGGAGCAGGACCAACGTGACTGTCCATCATTGATTAAATGAATTGTTCCACTTTCCAATAAAGATCAATAGAGGAAGACTGATGATGACGTCTACGCAGCATTTTTTACTGTATATAAAGACGAGATGTATACATATATATGACATTTAAATCGTTAAACATACAATATTATACCTTTTATTAAATTGTGTATAATATACTAACTTAAAAAATATGTGATATGATCTATAATATAAGTACTTTCACTGAAAAACACTTAAATGTGAGAAATGTTTCCCATCAAGTCTGACTACACTACCCATGATGCTTTGTGCGGTCGGTTGCCAGGAGACACCTCGGGACCCGCGGGTTGTTGAGTTAGCTGCTAACAGCGGAGAGTCGCGTTTAAAACCGAGTTCATCCGGTAATTTAACGTTTAAACGGTTCGGACTAAGGTTCTGTTGTGTTTTTAATAACGGGTCTCGCGGTGTTTACAGCCTCCGACAATTTAAAAGCTCTTCCGGTTCGGTTTGTTGTTAGGCGGCTGGTGTTAGCCCAGCGACGGGTCTGTTGCTAACGGTGCTAACGGGACAGAAAGTCGGTCCGAGCGGCGGATCGTCGGTTGGATCCCCGGTGGATACATGTGCGCTGCCCGGTGATCGCCCGGTGTCCTATGGAGCGGACCGACCGGAGGAGAGACCCCCGCCAGTTGGACAACCAGCCGTACGACGAGAGCCTGGAGGTGGTCGACTCCGAGGAGGTGGCGAGCGTCTCCAGCCCGACTCCCCGCGGCCAGCGTCAGGTAACCTCCGGAGCCCGGCCCGGGGCCAGCGGACCCGGCTGTCTGAGACAAGCACTCCGCCCGAGGAGCCTCCGGAGTGATGGGGGGGGGAACCAGAGAGAAACATGAACAGTTTGAACAAGATGTGATTTGTTGTAAAGCTCAATTTACTCAGTGACGAAGGTTTTAATGAGTTTTCTACTAAACTGATTCACACATTCCACTCAGTTACTGTTGAGTGATCGGATTGAGCCCTGATCAGATCATTATTAATATTCAATCTACTTATGTATACATTCAGTTTAGTCCTCTGGTTGTCAACATGGAGCTCGGGCCCCTCCAGAGGTCACCTGATGAATCTCAGAGGTCCACACACTAGTGCAAGTCACTGATTGGATAAACACGTGTGACCTTTTGAGAAGTGAGCTGCGTCTAAATTCAGGATCCGATCCATTCGGTCGTCAAAGGACGCGTAGATAACAAAGGCGTAACGGAAACGAGACGGCCTGGTCCACAGACGATTTCCTTAATTGGCATTTTAATTAGTTATTTGATTATATAAAAACAGGCTGAGACGTCCTGATTGACAGCTGAGACTGACTTACGATTCTTTTAGTCTTTGTTTAAGCTGCAGAAACTCTGTCAGAGTGAAGCATCTTCCCTCAGAGGTGATCTTTGTTCAGCTCAGTTTGTTCTGTTGTCTTAAGACCAGGATGTTTTCACAGTCACATTCTGATTGGTCATTTGTCCTGTCAGTCATTCTCCAGGCGGAGCCGGGAGGGGCGTGGCCTGATGTCTGCCAACAGCAGCAGTGACGAGTTTGAGGAGGACCAAAAGCCTCAGCGGACCAAAGAGCCAATCGGTAGGCAGCCTGGTGCCAGTCCGAACGAGGAGGAGGAGGAGGAAGAGGATGAAGAGGAGGAGGATGACGATTCTGACGAAGACGATACAGACGATGACGACGAACCGGGGCAGGCTCCGGAGGGGGCGTATGACCCCGCCGACTACGCCAACCTGCCTGTGAGCACCGAGGTCAAAGAGCTGTTCCAGTACATCACACGGTGAGAGGAGCAGCGCCTGAAGTCCTGACTCTCCGTTAAATCCTTTCAAAAGTCTCAGTGTTGATTTCAATCTCTGCCCCTTCAGGTACACGCCTCAGTCCATTGAGCTGGATCACAGTCTGAAACCCTTCATCCCAGACTTCATCCCAGCTGTCGGAGACATCGACGCCTTCCTGAAGGTACGTCGCTGTGTAAATATGACATCACTTCCTCCTCCAGGTTTATCTCCAGCCTGAGCTGGATACCAGGACTTTTATTGTGAAAGTAAAAACAGACCAAACACTGTTTGATAATAAACACCTGAGCGCTGACGTTAACAAGACTCTGAAGGCCTCACATGAGCCCCCATTTTCTGTGACCTCTGACCTCAGTGTGACTTGTGATGCGTTTAGGTGCCGAGGCCGGACGGTATCGAGGACGCTCTGGGTCTGTTGGCTCTGGACGAGCCCAGTGTGAAACAGTCTGACCCCACGGTTCTGTCGCTGTGGCTGTCGGAGGAAACCAAACAACACGGAGCCACAGAGGTACAGATATTTATACACACGTCTATATACACAAACACATCTGCACATTGTCACCTCACACACGCACTCATACACCTGTCCTTGTCCTGTCTTTCCTCGTCCTGTCTGTCCGTCCTCAGCTGAAGAAGGTGACGAGCGTGGCGAGTCCTCAGTCGATTCCTCGGGCGGTGGACAGCTGGGTGGAGAGCATCAGTGCGCTGCACCGCTCCAAACCAGCGGCGAGCGTCCACTATGGCCGCGCGATGCCCGACATCGACAGCCTGATGCAGGAGTGGCCAGGCGAGCTGGAGGAGCTACTGGGGCGTCTGCAGCTGCCGCCCGCCCGCCTCAACTGCAGCCTGATGGAGTATGTGGACCTCGTGTGCGCCCTGCTGGACGTCCCCGTGCACAGCAGCAGGATCCAGTCTCTGCACCTGCTGTTCAACCTCTACCTGGAGTTCAGAGACTCTCAGCACTTCACACGCAGAACACAAACCTGACACAGGTACAGGGAGCGAGGAGGTCACGACCTTTGACCTGGTCTCATCTGTGTCAGACGGAACTGTTCCTGTGCTCCACTCTTTATTCTGTCAAATAAACTTTAACATGTCAATAAAACGTTTTGAAGATCATCCTCTGACTCAGCTAATCCCACGTCACCACGTAATCACTTGTCTGGACATTTTCTGGGTTCGCGTTCACAGCAACAGGACGATGTGGGAACAGCAGGAGGCAGGATTTCTGTATAAGTCAAAGACAAAATGACTTCTCACTTGATTTTTAACGTCAGTAAACATTTTATGTCTCAGTCTCTAGTTTCAAGTCTTCTTCAATTCAGCTCATGTTCATTTAGTAAATTATGGTCCATAAAGCACGGTATGTGTTGGGGCATGGAGACCAGTGTCAAAGGTCAGAAGTTTGATCAACTTTGATTTTATTATTGGTTAAATATTCTGTTACATATATATATATGTACACATTCAATCAATCAATCAATACGGCTGATTGATCAATGTAATGTTAATGTTCAGTGTGGTTCAGATAATAGTTTATTTATGTTTAATGTCATTAAGGTTCAGTGTAAAATGTTGAGAATATAATGACCATATTTACATAAACGTAACAAATATCCTTATTAAACTGGTTTGAAAAAAAACTGCTGTATTTTAATAAAAGAAGAAGAAAGATTTAATTGATTTAACATCAAATATTGATATTAATATCAAAATATTTTTATTTTATTGTATTTGAAAGACTCTCTCCCACAATGCACCGCACTGTTATTGTTGTTGCCGTCTGTCCAACATGGCGGCTGCGGGCTGCGTCCTCCACAGAACCCTGACCCGGTCCAGGTCCAGGTCCGGACCCAACCAGGTCAGATCCTGTTTTCCTCCAACATGTGTGTAACACGTGTGTAACATGTGTGTAACACGTGTGTAACACGTGTGTAACATGTGGAATAAATCCACCTCTTTCCACCTGGTTGTCGACGTCAGCAGCTTCAACCCGTCTCCTCATGTTCACGGATCATTTCATGTTGGTTGATGTCTCCTCGTCTTGTGTCGCAGGAGTCCTCGTCCTCTCCCGCCGTCTGCAGGGACTTCCTGTCCGTGGTGGACCTGCAGCGCTACAGCAGAGACCAGGGCTCGTCCGTCTACTTCCCGCAGGCGGTGCTCAACGGTGAGACCACACAGAATAAAACACGTTATACTGGCTCATTGACAGAAAGACACACGTCCGATTCCGTCTCTGCCCACATGCTCCAGGGTGTTATACTGTACATCCACTAGAGGGCAACACAGAGTCAAGAGTCTCTGACAACAACAAACATGGTGACAGTAGAGGAGGCTGTTTTAATGCAGCTCCTGTCTTGGATGAAGTAACATCATACAGAATATGACTCAACAGGTCGGTTTCCTTCCATCTGACCCGTCCCTGTCGTCCCTGTTGTCCCTGTTGTCCCTGTCCACTCCAGGTGACGACCTGTATGACGTCACACTGACAGACGGCGACTGCAGGCTTCAGGTGACTCTGGATCCTGGTCTGAACCGGCTGGTGGAGAGGAACGTCCTGCGGCCGGGATCGACGCTACGCAACGCCACCTTCGCCCTCGCCATGAGCGCTCAGCACCCAGCATGCCCCGGGGCCTCTGCGGAGACAGACAGGTGAGTGAGGGAGGGAGTGAGTGAGTGACAGGTGAATGTATCAGTGTGTCATAACGAATCAGGGTCAACGTTTCTGTGCCTGCAGCTACAGACTGGAGAGAGCGGAGGTCAGAGGGGACGACGAGGACGATGGAGTCAGGAGGTTTGATGTGGACGTGGACTCTCTGCCCTGGTTTGGATCCCCGGACGCTGTAGGTCCTTTGGTTCCTCTGAGAGCCAATAGGAGTGTGTTTCTCCCTCAGTGGAACAATGTGGACTACAGTGGGGAGGTGTGGAGGGAAGCCCCGCCCACTGAGGAAGAGGCGGAGCATGGAGATGATGAAGAGGAGGAGGAAGGTGGAACTGTCACTGTCTATTAAATACATAAGTTAATTAAGTTAAAACATTTTTTTGTTTGTTTGGATTGAATATTTGATTTAAATGGTAAAATAAAGTAAGTGCATGTGTGTTGTCAGGGCAACGACCTGCTGTGACGGTGTCTGAGCTGCGTGACTCCTTCCTGTCTGGTCATCGGGGCGTTGCTAGGGGCGCCGTCCAGCATCGTCTGATCATACGCATCATCAACAAGTCACACCTGATGTATTATGGGAGAACCGACCGAAACTGTGAATGTCCTTATAAGGTCGGTGAATACACACACACACACACACACACACACACACACACACACGGTTGTAAGGGACATTTTATTTTGTGTAAATTATGTAAATAAAAGAGGAACTGAGATTGATCCCTGTGGAACGCCAAACTTTCTTTCTGTTCAGGCGGTGTTGGAGGTGTGCGACCGGACTGGAGGTGTGTGTGTGGTGTTGTGGAACAGTGTGTGTGTCGGCTGGTATCACCGTCTGAAGCCGGGTGATGTCATCAGCCTGAGACGCTATCGAGTCAAACGGCATTACCAGGCTGAGCTGGATGATATAGGTACACACTAACCCGTCTCACTGTCATGTGGGGACTTTTCTTGGACTTAGTTGAGTTTGTTTTAGGTAGAAGGTTCTGTGCAGATAAATATTTTTATCCATATAACCCATATTCATTCTCCACCTGTTAAACGTAACGTGGATCTGAGTCTAATTTAACAGTAAAATTGATTCTCAGCCCTTAAATAAACAGAGAAGTTTCAGGTGAGTCCCCACAATGTAGCAAAGATGGTTCTGTGAGGACCGACGTGTCACTCTGTTTCTGTTGTTCTGTCCAGAGATCAGCGTTAACAGCAGGAATCCTGCTGCTCAGATATCTGTTCTCCCAGAATCCTCAGTTTCACCCGAGTATCTCCCACCTGCACCAACCTACAGCTTCTACAACAGGTACACACACACACGTGTACATGATGCATTACCTAACCTCTAACCTCCTTCTGACCTCAACCTCAAACCACCTCTCAACCTAACACACATTGGCCTGAATGTCTTCACTTTGTTTAAATCTGAACTTGATCTTCACAAAGATTGTAATACCAGCACTCACTCACACACACACACACACACACACACACACACACACACACACACACACACACACACACACACACACACACACACACACACACACACACACACACACACACACACACACTGTTTTTCAGTAAGGAGCTCCTGGACCTTCCTCACAGCGCTGAGTGCGATGTCATTGGCCTGCTTACATTCACAGGACGAGCAGAGCGAATAAGGAGCAAGGGTGAGGGTTGCCATGGTTACTCCTACAAAACATCCTTAATTATTTCTGCACTGATTAATCGATTAGTCAAGCAACATAAAATCATTCAGCAACCGAACAATCGTATGAATTTTTCTAGAATATATGTAAATCATTCAAGTAAATAACGTTGCAGCCATTTAAAAAAAAAAAGTTTTTGTTTTTTATTTCCTTCACATTTACAAAAACACACCAGCAATCTCTGTTTTCATTGGTAGATGGTCGAGGGGCCGAGCTTTTGGAGTATCGCTGGCTGCAATTGGAGGACGGGACCAGCGATCAGCCAATCAACGTGAAGCTCTTCTCCACGTCTCAACCTGAAACGCACCGCAGCCTCCACCCATGTAAGACAACGGGTTAAAGTCCAGAGGAACACATCAGGAATCATAGCTGTGTATCTGTGCAGTAGTGATTCCTTCACTTTTGCGGAGCTGTCATGTCGTCCATCTTTATTTTTTTAGGTCTGTGACTCAGGACTAAAACTAAACAAAGTAATATATTGTGTAAGACAAATGTACTCATCAACATTTAAGAAAGTCTGTGTCTGTTTCAGTGTCTGTGGTCGTTTGTACGAGACTGAAGTTGATCAAATCTGCAAATCAAACTCACAACTGCTGCTTCCTGACAAACACCATCAACACTCAGGTGTACTGCACAGGTAACACGCCCCGTCCCTCCCCCTGCTGGTAGAAACTTGCACAACACATATGGATTGAATCTCAGATTTTTACACCAGTCATCTTCTCTGTCATTACATCATCACTTCATTGGTCTTCTCTCATCATTGGTTGATTTGTCAGGACTGGGCCACCACTCAGAGATGAGTTATCGTAAACTCCGGCCGGTACGACAGTTCCTTCAGTGGCTGAGGAGCCAGGATGACAGACAGGTGCTGAGCAGGGCTCTGATTGGAGGATTCTTCATGTACCCACCTCCTCCGGTCTCCCTGGAAACGTACATGAAAGATCGAAGAGGTCAGTTACGTTTCAGTCATTTTTATTTTTAAAAAGTGAACTTCTATCTACAGTGTGTGTGTGTGTGTGTGCGTGTGTGTGTTTGATTGTAGGTGAGCCAGGTTTCCTCAGAGGGGCGGAGCTTCAGAGGGAGCTGGAGAGGCTCTGTTATCGGGAGAGACGCACCTTCTGCATCCAGGCAACAGTAACCATGGTTACGTACAGCCGCAGAGGAGAGGTGACTGTTGAACACATACACACTCCATGGTAACAACACGCTAAATAAACATGACTGCCCCCCCCAAAACTAAAGCCAAATCATCAGGATCGCCCCCTGGTGTCTGGCTGCAGTATAGGTCATATACCTGCCTCCTCCATGTTAGCAGATGGGACATGGACGAAACAAAAAGTAGAAGTTAAATAAATGTTTGTCAAACAGAACAAAGTATTTCATATAATTTATCACCTGTCGTCTCTCGTCTCCTGCAGGAGGATCGCTCTTTGCTCTGGACGGACAGAGCTGCGTCTCGCTCCTCCTCCTCGTCCTCCCCTCGTCTCCTTACAACCTCCTCTCACCCGTCTCCCTCTCCGTCCCTCTCCTCCACTTCCTCCTTCCAGCCTCTCCCCTCCACCCCTCATTCCTTCAGACCTCCTCTCTCCCCCTCCTCCTCGTCTTTATCTCCAACCTCTCCGTCCTCTGCCTTCAGTCAGCTGGCGCCTCGTCCTGTGGACCTCAGAGCAGCGTGAGGCATTAAAACATGATTTGTGTGTCGGAGCTGAGTCGGTGTTGAGCTCTGTGTTCACAGTCGATCTGTTTGTTCCATCAGGAAGTCGTGTAAGAGGAAACTGCTGCTTCATCCTGAAACTCCAAAGAAGAGGTGAGCATTGTCAGATTGACTCAGCAGGAAATATTTTTATTTACCAGAACCCGTGTCTGTTCTTTTTTTTTCTTACGGCCACTTAAAGGAGAATTTCTCTTCAAGGGTTGAATGGAAATAACAGAAAATTTAATATTAAAGAGAGAGATATGACCAATCAAAGCTCCTCCTCCTGCTGCCACTCTGAAATACCAATGACGTTGTTCAGGTGTCTAACGAAGCATCAGATGATTGAACTAAATGTTGAACTTTTCCTCTCAATGTTATTCAAACTGAAAATGACATATTGTTTTGTCTCATTCCTCAGACGGCCGTGGGTCACACTACAGCCAGAACAAAACAACAACACAGGTGTGCAAGTGTGTGTTTTACACAATGTTTTTTTTTTTCATGGCGTAATAATAATCTGGTGACTAACGCGTCAGAAGAAAGTTGAGCACAGGTGATTCAAAAATAAACGTGATGATGGTGAATCTTCGTCCTCTTTGTGCAGTCATCCTGTTCGAAGCCTCCATGGAGTTTCTAGAAAACTCAAATGCTGACGAAGACGACAGCGATGACGATGATGCCTCGTCCTTCGTCACCGCTCCCCTCTTTCCCGCCTTCCCACCCATTGCCGAGGAGACGCTGCCGATGCGTTACGACCACACCAGCAGGGAGGAGCAGGCTGTCGTCGTGGCGATGGGAGGGAGGGCGGGCCCTGGGAGGTTTGACCCCGCCTTCGATGACTACTACACACTGAGACTGAGAGGTACACACACATCTTGTTTATCCATCTATGGAAATCGGTTAAATTCGGTATATAAATAATATAAAACGTGTTTCAGCTCTGTCAGATTCTGTGTCGGTCGACGTCGTCTTCCTCCCTCATTCCTCTCCTCCCGTCCTCCCTCACCCCAACACCTGGACCTCCATCTTATCCCACGGAGCCTTCTCTTCACATGGACCTCCACCTTCACCAGGTACACACACACACACACACACACACACACACACACACACACACACACACACACACACAGTCACTCACCCTCTCTCTCTCTTTCTGTCTCTCAGCTGACCTCATCGTCTTGGCGTCCCAGCTGACCAATCAGAGGCTGGTGTGCGTCCTGGAGGCGTGTCACCTGGGGGGAACCAGGACTGAACTCATCCTGAGCCGAGCGTTTCAGCTGCCCAACTGACACACACACACACACACACACACACACACACACACACACACACACAGACACAGACACACACACACACACACACACACACACACACACACACACACACACACACACACACACACACACACACACAGATGCCTGGAGTTTAGATATTGGATAATTTAAAGTATTTCTAGTTATTTATAAAGACAGACACTGAAGCACTTTACTAAATGTTGTGAGTTGTTGTAAAAACAACACTGACTTCATTCGCAGCTGTTTGGTGGATTTTATCCAGACGCCAGTGGAACGCTGCCATTTGTGTTTTAGTCAAAATATTATATTTGAACTGTTGAAGTTCAGATACATTTTTTTGTTTATATATATATTTATATCTATATTTATATGAGTATATAGGTGGTGTCAGTAAAATACTAATAGTAGGAAAAGTATGTGAGAACAGTAGAAGTCTTTACGTATGAATAATTTACGTATTTAATAAAAAAGGCCACAGAATTGGTATTATTATCATTATTATATTCGTAACATCACTTAATTTCATTGGATCATATGAAATACTCACAGTCATTTAAAATATAACGTAACCAATTGTTTAAAAAGTATAGAAATAATAGAATTCAGTATTTTACCTCCGTTTGTGAAGAGAAGGTTTTAAAAGAGAAATAAAGTCTGGAAATTTACAGTTAAAAATATTTTTTAACTGAAACTTGATTAAATACTAATATATTAATGATACATTTTCAGGCCAAACTCTGTAAATTATAATTCTGACCATGGTAGTGTTTTCATGTTTCCTGTTCAGACACTAAAACTTCTGTGTGATTCAAGAAAAAGAAAAGTTTTCTTAAAGTGACATTTTATTGCCAAAAAGTTTGTGGTTGTCTCCACTGTTCTGACATCTGGATGTTTGTTCCTGTTGTTCTTTAAAAAAGTTTTGTTTTTGTATAAAGTTTTGAACTGAAGGTTTCAGCTCCTTTCACGCTGTTTTCTTCAAAACTGTGTCACATTTTATATTTGTGAAAGGTTCTTCAACTTTTACAGTCTAATAAATGATGTTGTATCCTCACTGTCGTATCCTCACTCTTCTGTTTTAACTCCCAAATTGTTTGTGCAACAAATCTTAAAATGCACATCACAAGTTTACAGTTTGAATCTGTAATTCTCTAAAACAGCAGCTCATTTACGTCCATGTCCGTCAAGACTCTTCAATACATCTGTTTTATATTTCCTGATAACATAACTTTGAATTCTTCAGTTATGGCCTAAAACGTGCTTCGTGAGGTTGCAGTAACCTTAACCTTTGACCTTTAACCACCAAATTGTAATCGTATCATGTTTGAGTCCACAGGAGCAAAAAGTGCACAAATCAACGTCACTGACGCAAGAAAGACAGACGAGTCTGATTCGTTGGATCCAACTGTTTAATGGCGTCTTCATGACACAGTGGATCTGTGCCTACATGAGGTGAGCAGCATAAAGACGGAGCCCGAACGGAGGAGGCGGTCTTCAGCTGTGCTGGCTGTGTCTCTGGCAGATATAGCGCAACCTGCTGGAGCAGTGAATGTCGTTGAGGCGTCCGTCGCTGTGGAGATGTGCGCAGTCCTCGTCTCCAGGACCTAAATTGTGACCGGTCCAACTGTCCGGCTGACCAGGTCTCCACCGTCTGGAAACACACAGGTGGGTTTGTGTTACTCCTTTTAAAACAATGTTATAAAAACCTCTACTGTCTTAGAAATCGCTTGTAATGTTTGTGTTGTTTTCCAACTGAAGACATTCCCTGTGATTTTGTATCTAGAAGTTAAATGTTAAATACTTTTCATTTTCTATCTCTGAAATGTCCCCATTTTGGAAAAAGATCGTCATATTCCTGAAATAAGACAAATGTTCAGCCCACCTCCGGTTCATGACGTACGGGGTCTGGTTGACCCACTCCCAGTGTCCTTCTCTCTCATCGGTCAGACCTATCCAGTAGAAGGCACCCCTGCTCTGCGAGGTCACAAAGTCCTGGACCAGAGAGACATAGACACAGAAATACATGAACTCTGTCGCAATGTTGGTAAATGTGTCCAACAAGGACCTGTGCTCGGTCTACTGCTAAAGCTAAACATAAACAATATGACACGATCTTTCGTGTCAGGCCTGAAGTTACAGTCTAACTTTACACATTTTAAGCTTTTTATTTAAAAGTTGTTTTTTTAAACAGCGACTCGTTGTCTAAACCAGCTCCGACAGACAGACAGGCTGTCTCACCCACTCCTCGTCAGTGGTGAGTATGACCAGGTGAGATTCGTGTCCGTTGCACCAGTCTCTCGCAGCGTGCCACGTCATAGACGTCTTGCTGAAGAGATAACAGGAGGTCTGGAAAAAATCCCAACCCAGAGGACAACAGCCTTCTACGTGTGAACCTGAGAGACACACAGAGAGGCTTCACATTTAGACGCCAAAGTGACATGTTTGGAAAAAGTCCAAAATGGGGGGGGGGGCATTTGAAGTGTTTCAGAATTTGAGGAGAGTAAAGATAGAAGTGTGGTCGGTGTGGGTTTACTGTTGTTGATGAAGCGTTCGAGGGAACATTTCAGTGCAGTGACCGTCCTAGTGAGAGCGTCCAGAGTCGAGAGCTGCATCAGGGCCTCTGACACTGAGCAAACACACACAGACACACAATACAAACACAACGTTATCATGAGGGATTATTAATGTTGCTGTTGGAGGAATGACCGATCTGCAGTGTGTGAGACACCTGACGTCAGCTGGTCCTTGTTGTTCTCCACAGAAAACTTTAGCCGGCGAACGTCTGCGGCCGCGTCTGGAGGAAGAGAAGAAGAACCCTACTGTCCATCATCACCTCTGACATCATCACCTCTGACATCATCACCTCTGACATCATCACCTCTGACATCATCACCTCTGACATCCCCTCCTCTGACCGACAGAACGACGGCAGGTGTGTTACCTGCACTGAGCTGCCCAGCCACGACCACGGATTCAGTCATATTCGAAACCCTTTTCTCCACAGACCACAATCGATTTGACGTCGCCGTGTCTGAACAGGAACAAAAATCGACATGTTGTTTTTTCCCATATGCTAACTCTACATCGAGAGTGTGTGTGTGTGTGTGTGTGTGTGTGTGTGTGTGTGTGTGTGTGTGTGTGCGTGCTCACTGCTAGCTCCCAGTGCTATGATCAGAACCAGGATGACTGTCGCTGTCAGGGCAGGGTACAACCAACGTCTGAACCTGGAGACACCTGAGAAATAGGCAGGTCGAGGCTCTGACACACAGACAGGTAGAGAGAGAGGTGGAGACGGATGGACAGACGGACTCTTTTTATTTTATATTCAGAAAGGTGAACAGTTTCTTCATACTTCAGCCACATGTGTAGACAGACAGTTGGACAGACAGACAGACAGTTGGACAGACAGACACGTACCTTTGTTCCAGAACGAGCTGTTGTCCTCTTCACCGTTGTCATGGTATTCAGTAGTCATGGCGATGTCTCCCCACCTCGTGTGTCTTCTTTCTTCTTCCTTCTTCTTTCTTCTTCCTTCTTCTTTCCGATGAAGCCTGACAAACTGTTACAGTCCAAACACCAGCCGAAGGGTCATTGACCAGCAAACGCACTTTGAACAGGAAAACACAGTGTGTGTGTGTGTGTGTGTGTGTGTGTGTGTGTGTGTGTGTGTGTGTGTGTGAGAGAGTGAGTGTGTGTGTGCCATTTTGAAGCCTCAGTTTGACATTTTGTCCACCGCCATCATGTTATCTTTGAAAACAGAAGTAACCATATTTGATATCGGTATCCAGGCCCCAACACATACGGTGCTTTATGATCTATTTGACTCTAAATAGACCATAATTTACAAAATGAACATCCTGCTGTGTTGAAGAAGACTTGAAACTAGAGATTGACAGAGAAAAACACATTGTGTTTCTAATGTGAAGCAGCAGCAGGAGATTTTCCGGGTCAGACTCGTTCACAACAACAGGAGCATGTGGGGAACATTCAGGCGAAGAGGCGGAGGAATCTCCTCGTCTTTCCAAGTTGACAGCTTTGTGTACTCCACTACATTTTGTACAAAAGGAAGAAACACACTTCTTTTCCGAACTGTTTATTATAACGTCAGACATATTTGGTTATGGTTTATATTTGGTTCTGACAGCAGCTCTTCACTGTTTTCTACTTCAGATAATTTAATGTTTTTTATCTGTTTTATCTGTGTGGGCGCAGCCGGGGCGGAGCCGGGGCGGTTTGCTCAGGGGTCACCGATGAGCTTTTGGCAGATGTACCACATCTGATGGGAGCAGTGCCGGTCGTTGAGGCGGCCGTCCATGTGCAGGTGAGCACAGTCTTCGTCTCCGGGCCCGAAGCCGTGATCGGTCCAGTTGTCAGGCTGACCGGGTCTCCACCGTCTGGAAACCACATGACACACAACAATCTGTGGACACGTATCATACTCTATATATGTTTGCCTGAATGTTGTGAATGTAAATGCAGCAGTTGTTGCTGTTGTCAGAGAAACTCAAACTGAAGGTGTACCTGCGTTCCATGGAGTACGGAGTCTGGTCCACCCACTCCCACGTACCAGTTCTCCAATCACTCAGACCCACCCAGAAAAATTCAGGAGCTGCGTGACGGGTCACGAAGTCCTGGACAGAGACAAAGTTTCTATAACCAACAATATAAAGTCTGTCTTTACGCAGAAGACACCGTAGTTTGTGTGAGTATCTCCAGTAGAGACCAGGTCGTCTTCAGGTTACTGTCTCACTTACATGACTTCAAAACCAGCCTGTGGTCACATCTGTTACGACGCAGCCTCAGTTCAATCAATCAATCATCAATCACATTTTATATGTGTAGCCCATGTTCACTAAC
Organism: Hippoglossus stenolepis; assembly: GCF_022539355.2. NCBI lineage: Eukaryota > Metazoa > Chordata > Actinopteri > Pleuronectiformes > Pleuronectidae > Hippoglossus > Hippoglossus stenolepis. The sequence continues at coordinate 3,498,511 of NC_061505.1, read as the reverse complement.
CAGTTTGTTTCATACGGATTAACAAGGTGCGGCATCCTCTGCCCTTAACAGGCAGATGGATGGACTTACCCAGTCCCTGTCAGAGGAGAGGATGACCAGGTGAGATTCATGTTCCTCACACCAGACTCTGGACTCATTCCAGGACAAACGGGAACGGCTGAAGAAATAACAACTAAAGCCAGAGAGTTTCCAATCCAGAGGACAACAACCGTCCAACCCTGAGCCTGCGAGACAGACAGATCCACAGACAGGTCCACAGACAGAGCCACAGACAGGTACATGGGTGTGAGTATGTGTCTTCTGCAGTCATATGTTAATAATATGATTAATGGACGTACTGTTGTTGATGATTTGTTCGAGGGAACATTTGATCGAAGTAAGACTCCTGCTCAGAGAGTCAATGACCGACAGCTGCTTCAACGCCTCCGACACTGACACACACACACACACACACACACACACACACACACACACACACACACACACACACACACACACACACACACACTTAGTTAGCTAACAGTCAGTAATGAAACATTCACTCTGCACGGCTTCCTGTCATGTGATCGGGAGTTTCACAGTTGGACTATACAATCTTTAACCAGGAGAAACCCCCGACTATGTCTGGTCACCTCGTCCTGCTCTGATTGGCCGTAGTTGTTGCTTACTCGTCTAGATATTCAGCTGCTGGAAATCTAGTCAGAGGAGGTGGCGTGTCAGCAAGCATCAGGAAGAACTCTGAAGTGTGAACAAATACAGACGTGATTACCTGAGGTCAGCTGGTCCTCCACAGTAGAATGCAGCAGCTGAACTTCTTTAGCAGTTTCTGGAACAGAGCACAGGAAACTGTCAGCATGTTGCTACGGTTACACAGTGACCGTTCATTAGTTTTTATCCTCAACTTTTAACTCATCTGTTTCAAGACTCTTTACCAGATTTCACACGACCAGTTCACACTTGAACTCACATTAAGCAGCTCAAAAACAGGTTTTCAATGGAGAAGCATCCAAAGATTTTTAAAACTTGTTGTGTGTGTGTGTGTGTGTGTGTGTGTGTGTGTGTGTGTGTGTGTGTGTGTGTGTGTGTGTGTGTGTGTGTGTGTGTGTGTGTGTGTGTGTGTGTGTGTGTGTGTGTGTGTGTGTCAGTCACCTTGAGCGTTCTGCAGTGAGGCACGAAATGACTCAATAACGTTGCTCAGGTTGGAAACTCTCTTCTCCACAGACCACAGACGATTTGACGTCTTCACATCTGATAACACACACACACACGATAATTATTCCACAAAAAGAAAAACTAAATCAGATTCATTCAGATTCTTTATACATCTTACTTGTATTTCCTGCAAAATTGACATGATCATTTCATTTATACACTTAATTAATGTGTGTGTGTGCTCACTGGTAGCTCCCAGTGTTATGATCAGAACCAGGATGACTGTCACTGCCAGAGCAGGAACCATCCAACGTCTGAACCTGGAGACACCTGAGACAGAGACAGGCTGAGGCTCTGACAGACAGACAGGTAGAGAGAGAGACAGTTGATCACTGCATCAGTCAGGTCGTTGTTTTGTGTTTCAGGGTTTTTCCAGTGAAACATACCTTTAATCCAGTGGACGCTGTCGTCTTCTTCCTTCATGGGCAGGTGACATGTCATCGTCTCTGTCTTTTTAAGATGAATCATATTTACGTTTCTTCACTTGTTGAAGTTGGATGAAGAAGAATCGAGTTGTTTTCTGAAGACTTTTCTTCTTCTCTTTTTATATGAACACGTCCAGTCATCACTGTGTGTGTGTGTGTGTGTGTGTGTGTGTGTGCCATTTTGAAGCCTCAGTTTGACATTTTGTCCACCGCCATCATGTTATCTTTGAAAACAGAAGTAACCATATTTGATATCGGTATCCAGGCCCCAACACATACGGTGCTTTATGATCTATTTGACCATAATTTACAAAATGAACATCCTGCTGTGTTGAAGAAGACTTGAAACTAGAGATTGACAGAGAAAAACACATTGTGTTTCTAATGTGAAGCAGCAGCAGGAGATTTTCCGGGTCAGACTCGTTCACAACAACAGGAGCATGTGGGGAACATTCAGGCGAAGAGGCGGAGGAATCTCCTCGTCTTTCCAAGTTGACAGCTTTGTGTACTCCACTACATTTTGTACAAAAGGAAGAAACACACTTCTTTTCCGAACTGTTTATTATAACGTCAGACATATTTGGTTCTGGTTTATATTTGGTTCTGACAGCAGCTCGACACTGTTTTCTACTTCAGATAATTTAATTCCGCGTGTGGGCGGAGCCGGGCGGAGCCGGGCGGTTTGCTCAGGGGTAACCGCTGAGCTTTTGGCAAATGTACCGCAGCTGTTGGGAGCAGTGCAGGTCGTTGAGCAGGCCGTCAATGTAAAGCTGAGCACAGTCTTCTTCTCCGGGCCCGAGGCCGTGATTGGTCCAGTTGTCAGGCTGACCGAGTCCCCACCGTCTGGAAACCACATGACACACAACAATCTGTGGACACGTATCATACTCTATATATGTTTGCCTGAATGTTGTGAATGTAAATGCAGCAGTTGTTGCTGTTGTTGTCAGAGAAACTCAAACTGAAGGTATACCTGCGTTCCATGGAGTACGGAGTCTGGTCCACCCACTCCCACGTACCAGTTCTCCAATCACTCAGACCCACCCAGAATGTTGCAGGCACTGTGTGACGGTTCACGAAGTCCTGGACAGAGACAAAGTTTCTATAACCAACAATATAAAGTCTGTCTTTACGCAGAAGACACCGTAGTTTGTGTGAGTATCTCCAGTAGAGACCAGGTCGTCTTCAGGTTACTGTCTCACTTACATGACTTCAAAACCAGCCTGTGGTCACATCTGTTACGACGCAGCCTCAGTTCAATCAATCAATCATCAATCACATTTTATATGTGTAGCCCATGTTCACTAACCAGTTTGTTTCATATGGATTAACAAGGTGCGGCATCCTCTGCCCTTGACAGGCAGATGGATGGACTTACCCAGTCCCTGTCAGAGGAGAGGATGACCAGGTGAGATTCATGTTCCTCACACCAGACTCTGGACTCATTCCAGGACAAACGGGAACGGCTGAAGAAATAACAACTAAAGCCAGAGAGTTTCCAATCCAGAGGACAACAACCGTCCAACCCTGAGCCTGCGAGACAGACAGATCCACAGACAGGTCCACAGACAGGTCCACAGACAGAGCCACAGACAGGTACATGGGTGTGAGTATGTGTCTTCTGCAGTCATATGTTAATAATATGATTAATGGACGTACCGTTGTTGATGATTTGTTCGAGGAACATTTGATCGAAGTAAGACTCCTGCTCAGAGAGTCAATGACCGACAGCTGCTTCAACGCCTCCGACACTGACACACACACACACACACACACACACACACACACACACACACACACACACACACACACACACACACACACTTAGTTAGCGAACAGTCAGAAATGAAACATTCACTCTGCACGGCTTCCTGTCATGTGATCGGGAGTTTCACAGTCGGACTATACAATCTTTAACCAGGAGAAACCCCCGACTATGTCTGGTCACCTCGTCCTGCTCTGATTGGCAGCAGTTGTTGCTTACTCGTCTAGATATTCAGCTGCTGGAAATCTAGTCAGAGGAGGTGGCGTGTCAGCAAGCATCAGGAAGAACTCTGAAGTGTGAACAAATACAGACGTGATTACCTGAGGTCAGCTGGTCCTCCACAGTAGAATGCAGCAGCTGAACTTCTTTAGCAGTTTCTGGAACAGAGCACAGGAAACTGTCAGCATGTTGCTACGGTTACACAGCGACCGTTCATTAGTTTTTATCCCTCAACTTTTAACTCATCTGTTTCAAGACTCTTTACCAGATTTCACACGATCAGTTCACACTTGAACTCACATTAAGCAGCTCAAAAACAGGTTTTCAATGGAGAAGCATCCAAAAAGATTTTTTAAAACTGTGTGTGTGTGTGTGTGTGTGTGTGTGTGTGTGTGTGTGTGTGTGTGTGTGTGTGTGTGTGTGTGTGTGTGTGTGTGTGTGTGTGTGTGTGTGTGTGTGTGTCAGTCACCTTGAGCGTTCTGCAGTGAGGCACGAAATGACTCAATAACGTTGCTCAGGTTGGAAACTCTCTTCTCCACAGACCACAGACGATTTGACGTCTTCACATCTGATAACACACACACACGATAATTATTCCACAAAAAGAAAAACTAAATCAGATTCATTCAGATTCTTTATACATCTTACTTGTATTTCCTGCAAAATTGACATGATCATTTCATTTATACATTTAATTAATGTGTGTGTGTGCTCACTGGTAGCTCCCAGTGTTGTGATCAGAACCAGGGTGACTGTCACTGCCAGAGCAGGAACCATCCAACGTCTGAACCTGGAGACACCTGAGACAGAGACAGGCTGAGGCTCTGACAGACAGACAGTTGATCACTCCATCAGTCAGGTCGTTGTTTTGTGTTTCAGGGTTTTTCCAGTGAAACATACCTTTAATCCAGTGGACGCTGTCGTCTTGTTCCTTCATGGGCAGGTGACATGTCATCGTCTCTGTCTTTTTAAGATGAATCATATTTACGTTTCTTCACTTGTTGAAGTTGGATGAAGAAGAATCGGGTTGTTTTCTGAGGACTTCTTCTTCTCTTCTTTTATATGAACACGTCCAGTCATCACTGTGTGTGTGTGTGCGTGTGCGCGTGTGTGCCATTTTGAAGCCTCAGTTTGACATTTTGTCCACCGCCATCATGTTATCTTTGAAAACAGAAGTGACCATATTTGATATCGGTATCAGGCCCCAACACATACGGTGCTTTATGATCTATTTGACCATAATTTACAAAATGAACATCCTGCTGTGTTGAAGAAGGCTTGAAACTAGAGATTGACAGAGAAAAACACATTGTGTTTCTAATGTGAAGCAGCAGCAGGAGATTTTCCGGGTCAGACTCGTTCACAACAACAGGAGCATGTGGGGAACATTCAGGCGAAGAGGCGGAGGAATCTCCTCGTCTTTCCAAGTTGACAGCTTTGTGTACTCCACTACATTTTGTAAAAAGGAAGAAACACACTTCTTTTCCAAACTGTTTATTATAACGTCAGACATATTTGGTTCTGGTTTATATTTGGTTCTGACAGCAGCTCGTCACTGTTTTCTACTTCAGATAATTTAATTCCGCGTGTGGGCGGAGCCGGGCGGAGCCGGGCGGTTTGCTCAGGGGTAACCGCTGAGCTTTTGGCAGATGTACCGCAGCTGTTGGGAGCAGTGCAGGTCGTTGAGCAGGCCGTCAATGTAAAGCTGAGCACAGTCTTCTTCTCCGGGCCCGAGGCCGTGATCGGTCCAGTTGTCAGGCTGACCGAGTCCCCACCGTCTGGAAACCACATGACACACAACAATCTGTGGACACGTATCATACTCTATATATGTTTGCCTGAATGTTGTGAATGTAAATGCAGCAGTTGTTGCTGTTGTTGTCAGAGAAACTCAAACTGAAGGTGTACCTGCGTTCCATGGAGTACGGAGTCTGGTCCACCCACTCCCACGTACCAGTTCTCCAATCACTCAGACCCACCCAGAATGTTGCAGGCACTGTGTGACGGTTCACGAAGTCCTGGACAGAGACAAAGTTTCTATAACCAACAATATAAAGTCTGTCTTTACGCAGAAGACACCGTAGTTTGTGTGAGTATCTCCAGTAGAGACCAGGTCGTCTTCAGGTTACTGTCTCACTTACATGACTTCAAAACCAGCCTGTGGTCACATCTGTTACGACGCAGCCTCAGTTCAATCAATCAATCATCAATCACATTTTATATGTGTAGCCCATGTTCACTAACCAGTTTGTTTCATATGGATTAACAAGGTGCGGCATCCTCTGCCCTTGACAGGCAGATGGATGGACTTACCCAGTCCCTGTCAGAGGAGAGGATGACCAGGTGAGATTCATGTTCCTCACACCAGACTCTGGACTCATTCCAGGACAAACGGGAACGGCTGAAGAAATAACAACTAAAGCCAGAGAATTTCCAATCCAGAGGACAACAACCGTCCAACCCTGAGCCTGCGAGACAGACAGATCCACAGACAGGTCCACAGACAGGTCCACAGACAGGTCCACAGACAGAGCCACAGACAGAGCCACAGACAGGTACATGGGTGTGAGTATGTGTCTTCTGCAGTCATATGTTAATAATATGATTAATGGACGTACTGTTGTTGATGATTTGTTCGAGGGAACATTTGATCGAAGTAAGACTCCTGCTCAGAGAGTCAATGACCGACAGCTGCTTCAACGCCTCCGACACTGACGCACACACACACACACACACACACACACACACACACACACACACACACACACACACACACACACACACACACGCACACACTTAGTTAGCGAACAGTCAGAAATGAAAAATTCACTCTGCACGGCTTCCTGTCATGTGATCGGGAGTTTCACAGTCGGACTATACAATCTTTAACCAGGAGAAACCCCCGACTATGTCTGGTCACCTCGTCCTGCTCTGATTGGCCGTAGTTGTTGCTTACTCGTCTAAATATTCAGCTGCTGGAAATCTAGTCAGAGGAGGTGGCGTGTCAGCAAGCATCAGGAAGAACTCTGAAGTGTGAACAAATACAGACGTGATTACCTGAGGTCAGCTGGTCCTCCACAGTAGAATGCAGCAGCTGAACTTCTTTAGCAGTTTCTGGAACAGAGCACAGGAAACTGTCAGCATGTTGCTACGGTTACACAGCGACCGTTCATTAGTTTTTATCCCTCAACTTTTAACTCATCTGTTTCAAGACTCTTTACCAGATTTCACACGATCAGTTCACACTTGAACTCACATTAAGCAGCTCAAAAACAGGTTTTCAATGGAGAAGCATCCAAAAAGATTTTTTAAAACTGTGTGTGTGTGTGTGTGTGTGTGTGTGTGTGTGTGTGTGTGTGTGTGTGTGTGTGTGTGTGTGTGTGTGTGTGTGTGTGTGTGTGTGTGTGTGTGTCAGTCACCTTGAGCGTTCTGCAGTGAGGCACGAAATGACTCAATAACGTTGCTCAGGTTGGAAACTCTCTTCTCCACAGACCACAGACGATTTGACGTCTTCACATCTGATAACACACACACACACGATAATTATTCCACAAAAAGAAAAACTAAATCAGATTCATTCAGATTCTTTATACATCTTACTTGTATTTCCTGCAAAATTGACATGATCATTTCATTTATACATTTAATTAATGTGTGTGTGTGCTCACTGGTAGCTCCCAGTGTTATGATCAGAACCAGGGTGACTGTCACTGCCAGAGCAGGAACCATCCAACGTCTGAACCTGGAGACACCTGAGACAGAGACAGGCTGAGGCTCTGACAGACAGACAGTTGATCACTCCATCAGTCAGGTCGTTGTTTTGTGTTTCAGGGTTTTTCCAGTGAAACATACCTTTAATCCAGAGGACGCTGTCGTCTTCTTCCTTCATGGGCAGGTGACATGTCATCGTCTCTGTCTTTTTAAGATGAATCATATTTACGTTTCTTCACTTGTTGAAGTTGGATGAAGAAGAATCGGGTTGTTTTCTGAGGACTTCTTCTTCTCTTCTTTTATATGAACACGTCCAGTCATCACTGTGTGTGTGTGTGCGTGTGCGCGTGTGTGCCATTTTGAAGCCTCAGTTTGACATTTTGTCCACCGCCATCATGTTATCTTTGAAAACAGAAGTGACCATATTTGATATCGGTATCCAGGCCCCAACACATACGGTGCTTTATGATCTATTTGACCATAATTTACAAAATGAACATCCTGCTGTGTTGAAGAAGACTTGAAACTCGAGATTGACAGAGAAAAACACATTGTGTTTCTAATGTGAAGCAGCAGCAGGAGATTTTCCGGGTCAGACTCGTTCACAACAACAGGAGCATGTGGGGAACATTCAGGCGAAGAGGCGGAGGAATCTCCTCGTCTTTCCAAGTTGACAGCTTTGTGTACTCCACTACATTTTGTACAAAAGGAAGAAACACACTTCTTTTCCAAACTGTTTATTATAACGTCAGACATATTTGGTTCTGGTTTATATTTGGTTCTGACAGCAGCTCGTCACTGTTTTCTACTTCAGATAATTTAATGTTTTTTATCTGTTTTATCTGTGTGGGTGGAGCCGGGCGGTTTGCTCAGGGGTCACCGATGAGCTTTTGGCAGATGTACCGCATCTGATGGGAGCAGTGCAGGTCGTTGAGGCGGCCATCAATGTAAAGCTGAGCACAGTCTTCTTCTCCGGGCCCGAGGCCGTGATTGGTCCAGTTGTCAGGCTGACCGGGTCCCCACCGTCTGGAAACCACATGACACACAACAATCTGTGGACACGTATCATACTCTATATATGTTTGCCTGAATGTTGTGAATGTATTGCTTTAATGTAAATGCAGCAGTTGTTGCTGTTGTTGTCAGAGAAACTCAAACTGAAGGTATACCTGCGTTCCATGGAGTACGGAGTCTGGTCCACCCACTCCCACGTACCAGTTCTCCAATCACTCAGACCCACCCAGAATGTTGCAGGCACTGCGTTACGGTTCACGAAGTCCTGGACAGAGACAAAGTTTCTATAACCAACAATATAAAGTCTGTCTTTACGCAGAAGACACCGTAGTTTGTGTGAGTATCTCCAGTAGAGACCAGGTCGTCTTCAGGTTACTGTCTCACTTACATGACTTCAAAACCAGCCTGTGGTCACATCTGTTACGACGCAGCCTCAGTTCAATCAATCAATCATCAATCACATTTTATATGTGTAGCCCATGTTCACTAACCAGTTTGTTTCATATGGATTAACAAGGTGCGTCATCCTCTGCCCTTAACAGGCAGATGGATGGACTTACCCAGTCCCTGTCAGAGGAGAGGATGACCAGGTGAGATTCATGTTCCTCACACCAGACTCTGGACTCATTCCAGGACAAACGGGAACGGCTGAAGAAATAACAACTAAAGCCAGAGAGTTTCCAATCCAGAGGACAACAACCATCCAACCCTGAGCCTGCGAGACAGACAGATCCACAGACAGATCCACAGACAGATCCACAGACAGGTCCACAGACAGGTACATGGGTGTGAGTATGTGTCTTCTGCAGTCATATGTTAATAATATGATTAATGGACGTACCGTTGTTGATGATTTGTCCGAGGGAACATTTGATCGAAGTAAGACTCCTGCTCAGAGAGTCAATGACCGACAGCTGCTTCAACGCCTCCGACACTGACGCACACACACACACACACACACACACACACACACACACACACACACACACACACACACACACACACACACACACACACACAATGAAAAATTCACTCCTGTCATGTGATCGGGAGTTTCACAGTCGGACTATACAATCTTTAACCAGGAGAAACCCCCGACTATGTCTGGTCACCTCGTCCTGCTCTGATTGGCCGTAGTTGTTGCTTACTCGTCTAGATATTCAGCTGCTGGAAATCTAGTCAGAGGAGGTGGCGTGTCAGCAAGCATCAGGAAGAACTCTGAAGTGTGAACAAATACAGACGTGATTACCTGAGGTCAGCTGGTCCTCCACAGTAGAATGCAGCAGCTGAACTTCTTTAGCAGTTTCTGGAACAGAGCACAGGAAACTGTCAGCATGTTGCTACGGTTACACAGCGACCGTTCATTAGTTTTTATCCCTCAACTTTTAACTCATCTGTTTCAAGACTCTTTACCAGATTTCACACGATCAGTTCACACTTGAACTCACATTAAGCAGCTCAAAAACAAAAAGATTTTTTAAAACCATTAATGGCAATAAATAATTAACTCAACCCACTTTGTCTTAACTTGACCGTAGTTGAATAATTTAAATCGCAACGGACGTTTGTGTTTTTCACATTAATTGTTTTCTACTCCTGGCACGAATGGAACCATACATGACCCATGTGTGTGTGTGTGTGTGTGTGTGTGTGTGTGTGTGTGTGTGTGTGTGTGTGTGTGTGTGTGTGTGTGTGTGTGTGTGTGTGTCAGTCACCTTGAGCGTTCTGCAGTGAGGCGCTAAGTGACTCAATAACGTTGCTCAGGTTGGAAACTCTCTTCTCCACAGACCACAGACGATTTGACGTATTCACATCTGATAACACACACACACACGATAATTAACAGATTCATTCAGATTCTTTATACATCTTACTTGTATTTCCTGCAAAATTGACATGATCATTTAATTTATACATTTAATTAATGTGTGTGTGTGCTCACTGGTAGCTCCCAGTGTTATGATCAGAACCAGGATGACTGTCACTGTCAGAGCAGGAACCATCCAACGTCTGAACCTGGAGACACCTGAGACAGAGACAGGCTGAGGCTCTGACAGACAGACAGGTAGAGAGAGAGACAGTTGATCACTGCATCAGTCAGGTCGTTGTTTTGTGTTTAAGGGTTTTTCCAGTGAAACATACCTTTAATCCAGTGGACGCTTTCCTCTTCTTCCTTCATGCGCAGGTGACATGTCATCGTCTCTGTCTCTTTAAGATGAATCATATTTAAGTTTCTTCACTTGTTGAAGTTGGATGAAGAAGAATCGAGTGGTTTTCTGAAGACTTTTCTTCTTCTCTTCTTTTATATGAACACGTCCAGTCATCACTTCACTAAAATTGCATAGCTTTTCTCGTTTCTGCATCTTTAGTTTCCTATAAATTTTTGTAATTTATCAACACTTCCTGTTTAATGTGATACTGAAACTTCCTCAATTTAACCATCATGAGAATCTTTGTGTTTTCTGAGAACTAACAAGTTCACGAGCTCAAATTAAATGTTTGATATAAAGTGACCGCTGCTACTCCAGAGCCCCGCCCACAAGGTGGTGGTAAAATTGAATCTGGATGAGCACAGCATATATATATATATATATATGTGTGTGTGTAGATATACATTTACATATATATATTTCAGAAACACAACTGTAAAGTAATATGATATGATAATCCATCAGCATCCAAAATACAGAAGCTCTCTTTTAATTTTTATTTATTTACTTTTCTCACAGCTGCAGTTCAGTTTCCTGTCAGGTGACACGCGTGTTGTGATGTCACACCTGTCCACTGGGCCCTCATGATGTCAGAGGTCACCCCTCTGTGAGGTCATCACTGAAGTGGAGGAGGATGGCGGTGATGAAGAGGTCGCTGTCCAGTCGCAGCTCCTCGAGCTTGTGGTCTTCATCAGGGACGTTGTTTTCACTGAGCGTCCTGCTCATGTCCAGACTTACTCCTTCATGTTTCCAGCTGTAGCTACGGGCGTGAGAGTTGTAGCGTAGGTAACGCTGGAGGATCTCGTCCAGAGTCTCCTCTGAACACACCTGAGGAGCAACGCAGGAAAATCAGGTCGAAATCAGGTCGAAACAAACTGTATAAACTTCAGTACTCTAATACTTTACTTCAGTCAAACCCAATGAGCAGTGAAAGTAACTGATATCTGTTTCTACCTGTTTCCTGCTGCTTTCAATCTTTGTGCTAAGCTAGGCTAAGCTCAGACCCATTACCCAGAATGCACCTCGTGTGATCAGTTCACCTGCAGCTGCTGCTCCTGTGACGTCTGCACGTTGATGACTCGTATCCACCTGGCTTTAGTCGTCAGCAGTCCCACCTCGTAGCGTCGATCCTTCCACCAGGGCTCGCCAAAGTCGTTGGCCCAATCGGAGCGAGGGCCGGCTGGGGAGACGTGCACGAAGCGCCCCCTGGGGGTGTAGTACCTCACACAGTTAGTCAGTGGATCCACATGTTTCAGGATCTGAGGACAGAGGACAGACACATGCAGGTAAATCCAGCAGAGAAAATTACCAAGTACTTTTACTCAAGTGAAAGTAATCGAGTATTTCTATGTTCTGATACTTTATACTTTTGTTATGAGACGAGCAGGGGAGATGATTGCCTGCACTTTTAAATATGTCTGGTGTTTGCAGTGCCACATTTGACTTAGCTATACCTGAGACACCTGAGACAGAGACAGGCTGAGGCTCTGACAGACAGACAGGTAGAGAGAGAGACAGTTGATCACTGCATCAGTCAGGTCGTTGTTTTGTGTTTCAGGGTTTTTCCAGTGAAACATATCTTTAATCCAGTGGACGCTGTCGTCTTGTTCCTTCATGGGCAGGTGACATGTCATCGTCTCTGTCTCTTTAAGATGAATCATATTTACATTTCTTCACTTGTTGAAGTTGGATGAAGAAGAATCGGGTGGTTTTCTAAAGACTTTTCTTCTTCTCTTCTTTTATATGAACACGTCCAGTCATCAGTGTGTGTGTGTGTGTGTGTGTGTGTGTGTGTGTGTGTGTGTGTGTGCGTGTGTGTGTGTGTGTGCGTGCGCGTGCGTGCCATTTTGAAGCCTCAGTTTGACATTTTGTCCACCGCCATCATGTTATCTTTGAAAACAGAAGTGACCATATTTGATATCGGTATCCAGGCCCCCACACATACAGTGCTTTATGATCTATTTGACCATAATTTACAAAATGAACATTCTGCTGTGTTGAAGAAGACTTGAAACTCGAGATTGACAGAGAAAAACACATTGTGTTTCTAATGTGAAGCAGCAGCAGGAGATTTTCCGGGTCAGACTCGTTCACAACAACAGGAGCATGTGGGGAACATTCAGGCGAAGAGGCGGAGGAATCTCCTCGCCTTTCCAAGTTGACAGCTTTGTGTACTCCACTACATTTTGTACAAAAGGAAGAAACACACTTCTTTTCCAAACTGTTTATTATAACGTCAGACATATTTGGTTCTGGTTTATATTTGGTTCTGACAGCAGCTCTTCACTGTTTTCTACTTCAGATAATTTAATGTTTTTTTATCTGTGAACACGCGTGTGGGCGGAGCCGGGGCGGTTTGCTCAGGGGTCACCGATGAGCTTTTGGCAGATGTACCGCATCTGATTGGAGCAGTGCAGGTCGTTGAGGCGGCCGTCAATGTGCAGGTGAGCACAGTCTTCGTCTCCGTGCCCGAGGCCGTGATCGGTCCAGTTGTCAGGCTGACCGGGTCCCCACCGTCTGGAAACCACATGACACATGATCATACTCTATATATGTTTGCCTGAATGTTGTGAATGTATTGCTTTAATGTAAATGCAGCAGTTGTTGCTGTTGTCAGAGAAACTCAAACTGAAGGTGTACCTGCGTTCCATGGAGTACGGAGTCTGGTCCACCCACTCCCACGTACCAGTTCTCCAATCACTCAGACCCACCCAGAAAAATTCAGGAGCTGCGTGACGGGTCACGAAGTCCTGGACAGAGACAAAGTTTCTATAACCAACAATATAAAGTCTGTCTTTACGCAGAAGACACCGTAGTTTGTGTGAGTATCTCCAGTAGAGACCAGGTCGTCTTCAGGTTACTGTCTCACTTACATGACTTCAAAACCAGCCTGTGGTCACATCTGTTACGACGCAGCCTCAGTTCAATCAATCAATCATCAATCACATTTTATATGTGTAGCCCATGTTCACTAACCAGTTTGTTTCATACGGATTAACAAGGTGCGGCATCCTCTGCCCTTAACAGGCAGATGGATGGACTTACCCAGTCCCTGTCAGAGGAGAGGATGACCAGGTGAGATTCATGTTCCTCACACCAGACTCTGGACTCATTCCAGGACAAACGGGAACGGCTGAAGAAATAACAACTAAAGCCAGAGAGTTTCCAATCCAGAGGACAACAACCGTCCAACCCTGAGCCTGCGAGACAGACAGATCCACAGACAGGTCCACAGACAGGTTCACAGACAGGTACATGGGTGTGAGTATGTGTCTTCTGCAGTCATATGTTAATAATATGATTAATGGACGTACCGTTGTTGATGATTTGTTCGAGGGAACCTTTGATCGAAGTAAGACTCTTGCTCAGAGAGTCAATGACCGACAGCTGCTTCAACGCCTCCGACACTGACACACACACACACACACACACACACACCACACAACACACTACACACACACACACACACACACACACACACACACACACACACTTAGTTAGCTAACAGTCAGTAATGAAACATTCACTCTGCACGGCTTCCTGTCATGTGATCGGGAGTTTCACAGTTGGACTATACAATCTTTAACCAGGAGAAACCCCCGACTATGTCTGGTCACCTCGTCCTGCTCTGATTGGCAGTAGTTGTTGCTTACTCGTCTAGATATTCAGCTGCTGGAAATCTAGTCAGAGGAGGTGGCGTGTCAGCAAGCATCAGGAAGAACTCTGAAGTGTGAACAAATACAGACGTGATTACCTGAGGTCAGCTGGTCCTCCACAGTAGAATGCAGCAGCTGAACTTCTTTAGCAGTTTCTGGAACAGAGCACAGGAAACTGTCAGCATGTTGCTACGGTTACACAGTGACCGTTCATTAGTTTTTATCCCTCAACTTTTAACTCATCTGTTTCAAGACTCTTTACCAGATTTCACACGATCAGTTCACACTTGAACTCACATTAAGCAGCTCAAAAACAGGTTTTCAATGGAGAAGCATCCAAAAATATTTTTTAAAACTGTGTGTGTGTGTGTGTGTGTGTGTGTGTGTGTGTGTGTGTGTGTGTGTGTGTGTGTGTCAGTCACCTTGAGCGTTCTGCAGTGAGGCACGAAATGACTCAATAACGTTGCTCAGGTTGGAAACTCTCTTCTCCACAGACCACAGATGATTTGACGTCTTCACATCTGATAACACACACACACGATAATTAACAGATTCATTCAGATTCTTTATACATCTTACTTGTATTTCCTGCAAAATTGACATGATCATTTCATTTATACACTTAATTAATGTGTGTGTGTGCTCACTGGTAGCTCCCAGTGTTATGATCAGAACCAGGATGACTGTCACTGTCAGAGCAGGAACCATCCAACGTCTGAACCTGGAGACACCTGAGACAGAGACAGGCTGAGGCTCTGACAGACAGACAGGTAGAGAGAGAGACAGTTGATCACTCCATCAGTCAGGTCGTTGTTTTGTGTTTCAGGGTTTTTCCACTGAAACATACCTTTAATCCAGTGGACGCTTTCCTCTTCTTCCTTCATGCGCAGGTGACATGTCATCGTCTCTGTCTCTTTAAAATGAATCATATTTACGTTTCTTCACTTGTTGAAGTTGGATGAAGAAGAATCGGGTTGTTTTCTGAGGACTTTTCTTCTTCTCTTCTTTTATATGAACACGTCCAGTCATCACTTCACTAAAATTGCATAGCTTTTCTCGTTTCTGCATCTTTAGTTTCCTATAAATTTTTGTAATTTATCAACACTTCCTGTTTAATGTGATACTGAAACTTCCTCAATTTAACCATCATGAGAATCTTTGTGTTTTCTGAGAACTAACAAGTTCACGACCTCAAATTAAATGTTTGATATAAAGTGACCGTCCAGAGCCCCGCCCACAAGGTGGTGGTAAAATTGAATCTGGATGAGCACAGCATATATATATATATATATGTGTGTGTGTAGATATACATTTACATATATATATTTCAGAAACACAACTGTAAAATAATATGATATGATAATCAATCAGCATCCAAAATACAGAAGCTCTCTTTTAATTTTTATTTATTTACTTTTCTCACAGCTGCAGTTCAGTTTCCTGTCAGGTGACACGCGTGTTGTGATGTCACACCTGTCCACTGGGCCCTCATGATGTCAGAGGTCACCCCTCTGTGAGGTCATCACTGAAGTGGAGGAGGATGGCGGTGATGAAGAGGTCGCTGTCCAGTCGCAGCTCCTCGAGCTTGTGGTCTTCATCAGGGACGTTGTTTTCACTGAGCGTCCTGCTCATGTCCAGACTTACTCCTTCATGTTTCCAGCTGTAGCTACGGGCGTGAGAGTTGTAGCGTAGGTAACGCTGGAGGATCTCGTCCAGAGTCTCCTCTGAACACACCTGAGGAGCAACGCAGGAAAATCAGGTCGAAATCAGGTCGAAACAAACTGTATAAACTTCAGTACTCTAATACTTTACTTCAGTCAAACCCAATGAGCAGTGAAAGTAACTGATATCTGTTTCTACCTGTTTCCTGCTGCTTTCAATCTTTGTGCTAAGCTAGGCTAAGCTCAGACCCATTACCCAGAATGCACCTCGTGTGATCAGTTCACCTGCAGCTGCTGCTCCTGTGACGTCTGCACGTTGATGACTCGTATCCACCTGGCTTTAGTCGTCAGCAGTCCCACCTCGTAGCGTCGATCCTTCCACCAGGGCTCGCCAAAGTCGTTGGCCCAATCGGAGCGAGGGCCGGCTGGGGAGACGTGCACGAAGCGCCCCCTGGGGGTGTAGTACCTCACACAGTTAGTCAGTGGATCCACATGTTTCAGGATCTGAGGACAGAGGACAGACACATGCAGGTAAATCCAGCAGAGAAAATTACCAAGTACTTTTACTCAAGTGAAAGTAATCGAGTATTTCTATGTTCTGATACTTTATACTTTTGTTATGAGACGAGCAGGGGAGATGATTGCCTGCACTTTTAAATATGTCTGGTGTTTGCAGTGCCACATTTGACTTTGCATGTTTTCATTCTTTTTTGTTTGAGTGTAGTCAGGTTCAGTCTGCAGTGCATTAGGACACTCCCACAGGGGAAGGCGGGGCTTAAGACTCCTCCCCAGCACAGGAGTCCGGTATTTTCAATCTGTAATCAAAGTAAACTGATCGATGGCTGTTTCTATAAATCACATCAGCGCGGCTCAGTGGATGGACTGTGGAGAACGCTGAGCTAGAAAACTGTGAACCTTTGGCCAAGACTTTCGCTGATCTGAGGAGGAAGATCAGCCAGAGAGCGACTCCTCCCTCCAGCTGAGCATCCTCTTCCTGTTGAATATTTGAACTTGTGGAGTTGGGTTTTATTTCCCCTTTTTAAGTTGAGCAACTCGAGGCAGATCCATAGGAGCTCTTAACTAAGAGCACAGTTTGGAAATAAATAAAAGGCCTAAAACTCCCTCTGTGGTGTTGTGGTGATTTTATATGTGGTTGCTCTATTGACCTTTTTTTTATTTTTTATTGAAATTACACTGCATCTCCAATTTTAACACTTTTATTCGACTTCATGTCGTACTGCACCTTTTACTGCTTTTATCTGACTGTTCAGAAAAAAGATTTGATTTTAAATAAATTATCAAATATTAAACGGTGTGAAGGTAAAACTGCTTATTTTCATCTGGGCAGATTCCTTTGTCCTTGTTCCATAGAAAATATTTCACCTCTAAACTTTCACACAGCTTCATTTAACGAAACTTCAAATGATAAAATATTTGATTAAAACAAATCAATCATCAGAACTGTTTTTTTCTTCTTTAAATCATGTGACCTCCTGACCCCTCAGGTTTATCTGGGGACCCGTCAGAGGGGCCCGGCCCCCGTGTGGGAAAATACAGGGGACTCTTTGGCTGTGACTTTGCTGCTGATGTGTTTTATCACCCACGTCTTTGGTTTCAGGGTCGAACCAGCTGCTGATGTCACTTCCTGCAGACTCCATAATGGGTAAGAGCAGAACGTCGCCTGCACAGACACACACACATGTTCATCAGTCACATTTTAAATCTGATTTATTATTAATGTTTAAATATAAATCAGACAAAAATATAAAACTGAACCTTCAAACAAAAGAGCTGAAATGTGTTATAAACAGTCATTGATCATCTTGTACATTCACTGATGGTTTTTACATACAGTTACTGATTGTCTCTATGTAAGTATTTTATAGACTGAATAAATAAAGTACAAACTTTTTTATTTTTTTATTTATTCCTATTCTACATTTATTTATGTACTTGTGTGTTTTAATGTTAAATCTTTATGTGTAACTAGAGTAAAGTACTCCTGTGGTTTCCGGTTTCCTAACTTACTATATTACAGCCTAAACTCCATTAGCTTTATTCAAACATCACACATACATGAATGCACTGTTTTCATAAGAAACTGTGACCTATGCCCTAGAAAGAATTCAAGCAGCTGCCACTAGGTTCTGAAGGACAGATAGGAAAGGCGTTGTTTTGTCTAGAAAATGCGCATGCTTACACACACAGAACATACAGCCGATAACGCAGGAACAAGGTTTCTCACTCCAATGAACAACAACACCATATCTGCAAAACTACTGAAGACCCACAAGGCTTCAGCTGAAGGCCTGTCTGTAAAACATGAAACCAAACACTGTCAGAATGTGAAGATTTTCCCAGCTACTGTCAGAGGAGGGGCGAACCTCATCATTCGCAGACTCCAGGGCCAAGAGGATGGGACCATGGCTGCACACCAGCAAGGGAGAGCCAAGGTCTGAACCACGGTGACTCCCCCTCGTTATTGACCAATGAAGTTATACCTACTATTATAAGTACTGTACCCGTCGTCTGTTCGGGGCGACTCTTGACTACCCCGTGCTACTAGAAAGCCGAGGCTGTGTATTGAGTGCCCATAGCTATGTGCACATAGGTATGCTGTACCTTTTCATTGCTTCTGAATAAATACTTGTTGAACCAAACCGAGACCGGCTCTTCTCATATCTCAGGATAAAAGAAAGACATCGGTAAAAGACATTACCCACCTTTGTTCTGGGTCATCAGGGGTGTCAGGTCACAGACTTTACCCAGGAACGACACCCACAGGTCGTCGGCGGTGTTGTGAGCAGAGACTTCAGCAGAAGTGAAGAACTTTTGTCTGCTCATGTTTAGAAAAACACTTCTGCGCCGGTGTTGCCACGTTACTATGGCAACGTTACTATGGCAACAAGGAGGTGGAGCAGGGGCGGGGCCTAAAGACATAAAATAAAAACATAAATTAAAGAAACCTGCATGAATAAAAAACCTAGGTCATTAATAAACGACAGCAACGACAGTGTGAAGGCATCAAAGTTTAATGATTTGCCAAAAAAGAGGGATTTGTATATAGGAGATATAACAAATCTCCTAGATACAGAGGAGATTTGTCCAATCAGCCAGTTTTTCCAATCTCCTATTCCTCAAGGCTCCATCATTAGCAAAGAGTCCGCCCAATATCACCCTGAACTTGAGAGAACACATCATTAATCATAATGGAAAACAATATTAGACTAATGACACTGCCCTGAGGAGCACCATTTCCCAC
Source organism: Hippoglossus stenolepis (assembly GCF_022539355.2). Taxonomy (NCBI): domain Eukaryota; kingdom Metazoa; phylum Chordata; class Actinopteri; order Pleuronectiformes; family Pleuronectidae; genus Hippoglossus; species Hippoglossus stenolepis. The sequence goes on along the minus strand of NC_061505.1, from coordinate 3,479,376 downwards.
CACATACCTTCTTGATAAAGCTGTCCCAATTCTCACTTGAATAAGCATATCAAATATAAAGTCTCTGATCCAATTATATGTCCATCTACTGTGTCTTCTTCGTTCCCTGTTTTCCATTAAGACATATCAAAGACCGTCAAGGTGTCTTTGATGTTACAGCAATCTAAGTCTGTATAAATGCAAATAAAGCGATAATAGATTAAAGGCTTGATGGATTAAAGTCAATGCCTCTGACCTTGTCTTGTAGAAAACAAACGCCTTGACCTCTACGCTGGGAAAGAATCCCTGTGTTTCAAAATAAAATCAAAACACTGAACTGAATATTGACAGACTAATGTTTTAGATAGAAAAAACTTAATTCTGCTGTTTTATGTTTTATCCAACTTTAGCTTAACCTGCTATTTATAATAATTTAATTTTCTTAATTCATTTTATCTAAATGTTTTTGTTTTATTCTATGCGTGGATTGTTCTATATAAATAACTATAAGCTGTTGTTGGACATTAATAACAAATGGAATGAAATGTGCAACAATCTTTTAAAGGTCCCTCTTTCTCTCTCTAACTTGACTTTTTTCATTTCAGTATTGACTATCACATTATTCATTAATGTAGTTTCTTTAATAAAATCGAGTTTATTAAGTGATAAACCGCAGTTTAATGACTTAATAAAGTAGAGTTGACGAAGTGAGCCTCTCTCTCTCTCTCTCTCTCTCTCTCTCTCTCTCTCTCTCTCTCTCACACGTGGCAAACTTTAACTTTCTCGGTTTTTCACGAACTTTCTGCCATCTCGGTCCTCTCGTTTCCATTTGTCCTCCGCTGATTGGCTCGTCCGAGGCCGCTTCGACGCGCTGATTGCTCGGCATACCCGTCACTCAAGCGAGTTCCTCTTCCCATTGGCTGCTCCTCGGAAGTGGGGCGGGCTCAGGTTTTTTTCCTCGTGTTGACATCTCGGGAAGATCCGCGTCATCGCGACATTTGCAGCTCGCGAGAGTCTCGCAGCTGATGGAGTGAGGACGAAGAAGGAGAAGAAGGAGAAGGAGGAGAAAGTGAAGCTTGAGTTTTTCTGTCTGAACCGAGTCGTTCGCGTTTTAAACCGCCGCCATGTTTCCCCGCCGCCGCCTCCTCAGTCTGCTGCCGCTCTTCCTCCTCCAGAGCTTCGTGTCCGCCGATCAGCGGAGCCCCTCTGCAGGTAAGGCCGCTCCTGAGGGTCCCCTGCCCGGCCAGGAGGACCACCATGTCCCGCTGGAGCAGCCTGGCTCTGGTTCTCCGAGCTAACTGTTGCTAACTGCGCATTATTCCCAATAACGTCTCTTTGACGCTTTGATCCTGAACCTCGATATAAACCGTGAGTTTATTACTAAATGTTAACGTGTAGAAAATCACCGAAATTCCAACTTCTCAACTTTTGACGTCGCCCGGAGGCTCGTTAATTCACCGCTGAACCGACCAGTCGATTAATCAACAGGGAGTTAATGTGCTGATTAATCTGATCCAAAATATGTGTTTTTATTATCTATTCTATTGCCAGTTTATTTAACATTTTATACTTTCACGTGTTTTCTTGTCGGCCTCATTCTGACTATCTGCTGCTGTAACTAATGAATTAACTTGCTTCGAGATCACTGAAGTTGATCTTATAAATCAATAACAATAAATCATGAAAGTAAAAGAAGGTAATTTTTGATGTAATAGATCCGAAGAGGAATCTTTTCTGACCGATCAGTTCTACAATAATCAGAAGCTCATGTCAGATTTGAAGTTTGGTTCCTCCCACTGTTCAATGCTTAGTTTTAGAAATGTCTCTGAGAGAACGTTCCACTTCCTGGATTAACTCTGACATTTAAAGTTATTCTACATCATGTTCATTTCTCCTCATCGATACCTGGACACTTACAGGTTTAATAATTCAGACCAGAAATAAATAAAAGTTATTGACACTGTGTCTGTGAAAGACTCGTGTCAGCTGATAAATCGTCCGAGCTCCTGTTCAGACACTGACCTGATTCTGATGATCAGGTTTCTGTCCTGATATTAAATACAGCTTCTCTTGTCAGTGTTGCTATTGTCAGTCACACAAAGTGAGCCCGGCCCAGGCCTTCAGTTACCTCACGTTAAAAAGATGGATTACATTCATTCACATGTAAAGAGCAGAGAGCAGCAGGTTCTCACGCTTAAGAATACAACGACTGAGGATGTTTTCTCCTCTGAACCGAGCTTCATGTTCCATTGTTTCACTTGATCTGGTTAGTTTTGGTTTCCCGTTGTAATTTAGGGACTAAAGAATTTAGTCTGACATCTGTACGTCCTGTCTTCATCACCTACGTGGGCTGCGTCCACCTGTACTTGACTCTGATTGGTTTATAGACGGCGTGCGTCAGAAGTCTGCGTGTTGTCAGGTGTGGGATAGTAGTCGTTGAACGGAGAAATTTAACGAAGAGCTTCATGTGGTTGCCATGGTAACATCATTATGGTATTTCTCCCAGCATCAGCACCTTCAGGCGAAGTACTACAGTACTACAGTACTACAGTACTCCACAGTACTACAGTACTCCGCACTAGTTCAAATGCACCAAATGAACGTCCTCGTGGTTCAAACATTATATCGTCGGAGGTGAAGACTGCAGCTGCTTCTTCTTGTATTGTTTAATTCTGTCTCTACTTTCTGTGATTGGTCCAAAAGTCCAAACTATCCAATAAAAGAGTTTTCACTCTGCAAAACGAACAGAACCAAGGTTCAGTTGGATCCAGACCCAGAACACCTCGCCGTGTCTGAGGAACCCCCCTTAAACTCTGAATTAATGATGAAACAGTTTCTGATGAGTTTTCGGTTGTGACACTAATTAATCCGTTTTCTGAAATAATTTGCAACAACTAAGATTTTTGAATTTGCCAGTAAAATACACTGAATTTCCAGTTACTAAAGTCAATTGTTAACTTTACTGTAATGTCTTGTTGTTTGTGTCTGAGCTGCAGGAACAGTTCCTGTTCAGACAGCTGTGTGTGTGGGTGTGTGTGTGTCTTTGTGTGTGTGTGTGTGTGTGTGTGTGTGTGTGTGTGTGTGTGTGTGTGTGTGTGTGTGTGTGTGTGTGTGTGTGTGTGTGTGTGTGTGTGTGTGTGTGTTTGTTTGTTTGTTTAAACAGTCGTGTGAATGTTGTTTAACACTTGAGTATTAGATTAGTGAACAAACTGTTATAAGTCCATTGACAAAACCTCCATTTCTCTGACATGAGTACTTAAGTTACATGTGACAGGTAATCAGACTACAATCAGTCTGAGTTGTGACTACACTGTGACACAGAAATGAAGAACTTGTATAATAAAAAAAAAAATCCTTAAACTCATGTTCACGTTAAATCCTACGTGCCTTGAATGCACCGTCGAAACATTTGCAGCAGCTGGGAATAATCCCTCCGGTCTTCTAGGCACCGGAAGAGATGAGAGTTTGAGTTTGTCGTCCGTTCCCATTGCTGAAACCACAGAGTCTGTGACTGAGGACAAGGAGGCGTCTGTCCCCCCCCCCAATCCTCCCCCTCCTGCTCCTCACCTCTTTAACTTTTCCTGAGGTTTTTCTGACGAGTTTCACTTCGCCTCAAATTCCTCGAAAGCCTGGAGGCAGCGAGGAGTTGGCTGAGCAGCGTTTCCCTGACGACCGTCCCAGTTTGACCTGTCGGAGCAGAGTCCTGACCCGTGATTCGCTGAGTCAGGTCGGGACTTGTCTGCTCCGACAGCTCGGCCTCTTGTCCCGTCAGTAATTTTAATGAGCTGCCTTTTTAAATAGACCTCTGTGGCGTGGACGTCCGATCAATAGTCAAAGTATTGATTAATTATAAACCAATAAACCTGCTTGACTCAGCTGTCTAACGTGTTGAATCCAACATGTGATTGATTTCATGTTGATTAAATACATATCACTGATGATGTCATTGTATTGTCCTTATAGAAAATCTGCTGGTGATCACCGCGGCAACAGAGGAGACAGACGGCTTCAATCGCTTCATGGGTACGATCAGGGAGTTCAACTACACCGTGAAGGTAACACACACACACACACACACACACACACACACACACACACACACACACACACACACACACACACACACACACACACACACACACACAAAAGGTCAGAAACAGTGACTGTATGTAAAAACAACAATGAAAACAAACATGTAACGATCGGAATCTTTATGTGTTTGTCTGTGTGCAGGTGCTGGGTCTGGGGGAGGAGTGGAAGGGAGGTGACGTTGCTCGCACAGTGGGTGGAGGTCAGAAGGTCAGATGGTTGAAGAAGGAGCTTCTCAAACACTCTGACAAGACAAACATGGTCATCATGTTCGTGGACAGGTAAACTGTGTGTGTGTGTGTGTGTGTGTGTGTGTGTGTGTGTGTGTGTGTGTGTGTGTGTGTGTGTGTGTGTGTGTGTGTGTGTGTGTGTGTGTGTGTGTGTGTGTGTGTGTGTGTGTGTGTGTGTGTGTGTGTTATATAACTCTATCAACAGAAAAGAAACCACGTTAGCTTGAGATGAGAGATGAGATGTAGAAAAGGTTATAAACTGTGAAAACATTGATTTAACATCAGTTCTTTTCTTTGACGTCACTCAGACACAAAAACACACGTGCAGCGTCGCTCTCGTGCAAACTGACGACCCTTAAGTTACAAAACAATGTGACACGTGTGACTGAAACTTTATCATGTGATGCCTGACTTGTCCTCGCTCTCCTCGTCTCTGTAGTTACGACGTCATCTTTGCGGCGGGCCCGGAGGAGCTGCTCTCCAAATTCAAACGTCTAGGTCATCGAGTGGTTTTCTCAGCCGAGGGATTCTGCTGGCCCGACCAGAGACTGGCCCAAAAGTACCCTGTGGTGCATTCTGGGAAACGCTACCTCAACTCAGGAGGTCTGACATTAAACCTCGCACTCGCACACACTCACTCATGGACACGTTGTTTGAATCCCAAAGTAAAACTCTTCGTCTCTGTTAAGGTTTCATCGGCTTCGCTCCAGATCTCAGTGCAATCGTTCAGCAGTGGAAGAGCAAGGACAGCGATGACGACCAGCTCTTCTACACCAAGATCTACCTGGACAAGACGCAGCGGGTGAACTGACGCCGCCATCACCATGACAACAATCATACACCACCTTTACCATAAATGGATCTTAAACTGCTCTCTGTTCATCTGACGTTCACTTTGAACATGCTAACGTCATGTGTCGCTCGACTGTATTGTGGTTCCTTTGCTTCTGAAGTTGGTGATGTCAGAACAACATCATACGTAACTTCCTGTGATGTCATAAATGAATAAAAACATTCACGCTAAGGTTCTAACATCATGTGGATGATGTGATTCGTCTCCTCAGACCAAGTTCAACATGTCGCTGGATCATCGATCCAGAATCTTCCAGAATCTGAACGGAGCCGTCGGTGAGACACACACACATGCACGTTTTTTACATGTACCCCTCTTTGTGGGGACCCTCTGTTGACCCTTCGTCTCTGTCCGTCAGATGAAGTCGTCTTGAAGTTTGAGAAGGCAAAGGTCAGAGCGAGGAACGTTGCCTACGACACACTCCCTGTTGTCATCCATGGCAACGGACCCACCAAGGTAAGTGACCAACCGCAGTCACCCATCAGAACCATGTGATGTAAGCTCAGCTTGTGTCTGAGGTGAAACAATCACCGCTCAGAATGTGTAGGAGCCTCTGATTGTCTGACCAACACTTAGCAACAACATCCACAGGACAGAGTCGCTGCTCCTGTGGTGTCATCCAAGTGTCCGTAACCCCCGACATTCAAATTGGACTCAAAACAACGTCAATTACACCAAGTTTTTAGCCTAAATGTTCTCAGTTATCCTCTTGGGCCGTGTTCGTGCATGGATCACAATGCACCCAGCCCTCCATGGGCCTAGTGGTGAGAAGATAATGAGTGAATTTACATTTTTGGGTGAACTATCCCTTCAAAACAATGGGCTGCCTGTTACTGACTGTACAACATTTACATCATATGTTTGAGGTGATGAGCCAATCACATGTCAGACGTGTCTTTATCTCTGCAGCTGCAGTTGAATTACCTTGGTAACTATGTCCCGACGGCGTGGACCTATGAGAGCGGATGTGGCATCTGTGACGACGACCTGCTTTTCTATAACGACGTTCCTGGATGAGGAGATGCCTCTGGTTCACGTTGCCGTGTTTATCGAACACGCCACTCCCTTCATGGAGGAGTTCCTAGACCGACTGACCACGCTCAACTATCCCATGGCGAGGATCCACCTCTTCATCCACAACAACGTACGATCAGACGCAGACACACAGGAGAAAACTCTGTGACGTGTTCCGGTCACTTCTGTTCTGACGTGTGATTGTTCCCCTGTAATTCAGGTCGTTTACCACGAGCGTCACATTCAGAGATTCTGGGAGCGCCACAGGTCGCTGTTCCCCAACGCCCGGCTGGTTGGTCCAGAGGAGAACCTGCAGGAAGACAAGGCCAGAACCATGGCTGTGTGAGTGGAACCCACTCAACATATTATTAATAGAAATAATAAACTTCAGTTCATATTCATGTGTTTGTGTGTATGTGTGTGTGCAGCGAGGCGTGTAAGAAGGATCCAGAGTGTGATTATTACTTCAGCATCGACTCTGACGTGGCGTTGACGAACCCCGACACACTGAGGATACTGATCGAGGAAAACAAGTACGTTCCCTCCTGTGTTCATGAAGCGTCGATATGCGACTGTCATAGCGTTCTTCTTGTCCCTGGTGTGAAAAGAGTCTTTATTAAATTCCTTATTAGGTTTTGTGTCTGTTAGTAGGATCACACAAACACTACAGGACAAGAGGGTGTGATGTTTTTGGAATAAAGTGTTATTTATTCACTTTTTTCCCTGGTTGTTTGATTTTGTCATGTCTCTCTCTAAGATCTGTCATCGCTCCCATGTTGTCAAAACACGGGAAGCTGTGGAGTAACTTCTGGGGCGCTCTGAGTCCTGAAGGATACTACTCAAGATCTGAAGACTACATCGAGATCGTCCAGGGAAAGAGGATGTGAGTTAACGCACGCACGCACACACAGACACACACACACAGATTTTATTTTGTTCTAATGAAACACTTATATCATCACGTGTGTCCAGCGGTCTGTGGAACGTGCCGTACATCACTCAGGCCTACCTGATCAAAGGCAGCGTGCTGCGGTCTAAACTGTCCAAGATGACTATGTACGTGGGCGAGGGGATGGACCCTGACATGGTGTTCTGCAAGAGCATCAGAGACCAGGTAACGTCGATCAGTGACTGTATATAAAGACGATCAGTGGCTGTATATAAAGACGATTAACGACTGTGTCCACAGGGCATCTTCATGTTCGTGTCAAACCGCGACGAGTTTGGTCGTCTGGTGGCATCGGCCAACTTCAACACGTCCAGGCTGCACCCGGACATGTGGCAGATCTTCGACAACCCTGTGGTCAGACGAGCACACGTGAACATACGAACAAGTGAAAAACTAAAAGAAAACCAGGGCTGAGTGTGTTTCTGTGTTTGTTTACAGGACTGGAAGGAGAAGTACATCAACGTGAACTACTCCAAGATCTTCGAAGATGATAAGAAGTTCGTGGAGCAGGTAACTAAACATCGTCATAACCAGGGATGAACAATAAATCCCACTCAAATGATTTGTGTCTGACGCTCTGTTTCAATATTCGTTGAATGATGCAAAATTGTAGTTGGTGATGTAAAAGTTCAGATCATGTAACTAAACTGTGTGTGTGTGTGTGTGTGTCTCAGCCCTGTCCAGATGTTTACTGGTTTCCAGCTTTCTCAGAGAAGATGTGTGACCACCTGGTGGAGACCATGGAGGATAACAACGAGTGGTCTGGAGGAAAACACAATGTAACATGTTCACTCGTCTGATTGACCCTCTCTGAACAAACCTGAGAACTTGAGCTTTGAAACTTTTTGTCTTTTCTTTGTGTTCAGGACGAGCGTCTGGCCGGCGGCTACGAAAACGTCCCGACGGTGGATATTCACATGAACCAGATCGGCTTTGAGAAGGAGTGGCTCAAATTCCTCAAGGAATACATCGCCCCGGTCACTGAAAAACTCTATCCCGGATATTTCCCCAAGGTACAGTCAAGATACTCCAGAGTAAAGTTACCCTGAGGTACAGTCAAAATACTACTACAGAGTAAAGTTACCCCGAGGTACAGTCAAAATACTACTACAGAGTAAAGTTACCCCGAGGTTCAGTCAAAATACTACTCCTGAGTAAAGTTGTGTTTTTCTGCAGCATCACCCATGAATTGTGTTACAGATCATTGGCATTTTGTGTGTGTGTCTTTGTGTGTAGTGCCAGGCCATTATGAACTTTGTGGTCCGTTACCGCCCTGACGAGCAGCCGTCTCTGCGACCGCATCACGACTCGTCCACCTTCACCATCAATGTTGCCCTGAACAGCAAGGACATCGACTACGAGGTACAGGCAAAAAAAATCAAGTTGAAGTTTGAGGAAGAATCTCGTCATTCGTGAAGACTCATCACTGTGTGTGTGTGTGTGTGTGTGTGTGTGTCACAGGGTGGAGGCTGCAGGTTCCTGCGTTACGACTGTAAGGTGGAGTCTCCCAGGAAGGGCTGGACCTTCATGCACCCCGGGCGTCTGACCCACTACCACGAGGGTCTGCCCACCACGAGAGGGACCAGATACATCATGGTGTCCTTCGTTGACCCCTGAATGTTCCGTTTGTGTTTGTGTGTTGTGTGTGTGTGTGTGTGCGCCTCATCGTCACAAGTACAGACAGACTTGACGGAGGAATAGACGTGATGAAGCATTTTTGTTATGCGTCTGATTGAATGATCAACTTTCACCTGCCAATCACTCGCGTACTGCAATCACATGATTCATTTCAGTGCGCCCTTATACCAGGTGTTACAAGTCGGATATTTCAGAGTAAGAGTCACTTTATTTTATTGTCGTTCGAGCTTCAGATAAAGAGACATTTCAAAATAAGGGTCTGTTGTAAAACGCCACCGCGCTGCCTTATTTTAACAACACATCCTAAATCTATGCAAAAACAACACACTCCTCTTCTGTAGAGTTCAATCAACTCTCTGCTGTTACACTGATCATCATCCTGTGGGGGGCGCTCTCCTTCTCTAATCTTGATCCACAGTGCCCTCTACAGGATTTGATCAGCTCGATTTTAAAATCATAATCATCAACCACTGAACATGTTCTGTGGATATTACCAGTTATGACGATGGGGATCATAACAGCGGACGTCAGCTTTTCTCGGCCAATCAGATTGCTCAGATTGAGCTTCGATCTTTGAATGTTTGAAACGGTAGAAAAATAAACGCATCGAAAAAAGACGAACGTAAATAAAAATAACGCTAAAGAAAATATTAAAGTATTTTTATGTTAAACGTGTAAACTGAGGTAAAACTCTGCTTCAAGATATGTTAACTGTTACTGGGAAAACGTTAAAGACCTTTTTTTATATTTCATGTTTTATTCTTCATCGTTTTGAAAGTTCTTTCATGTCTTTATATTTTCAGTTTGATGCTGTAGCTGAGGTGCAACTGTGACTCCGTCGTCTCCTCTCAGTTTATAACTTTATTTAAATCGTGTCAAGTGTTTTAGGGACGAGGTTTCCGCCTGACACCTCCTGTAGTTTCCTCAGCGTGCCTGTCGATACAAGGAATCAGCTTTGTACAAACTGCATTAAATTATTTGTTAATGACGTTTGTTAATGTTTTGAGATTTTAATAAATAATTTTAGTGTTACAGCGGGTTGCGTTTGTTTCGTCTGTTTCAGATGTGACGTTGATATGAGTTTTTATTTCTCCTCTTCTCTCTCTTGATCTTGAATTCCTGTCCTGCTTGTGATTGTTTGTCTTTTGAATAGTCACCTGATCTCTGAATTTATCTGGGATTATTTTATGAAATAAAGGTATTCACAAAATAAAAGCTTCACTGCAGGAAATGACTTTTACCAATTAAAGTTACAGATGAGTAAAGTAAAAGTCTCGGATTTTTAAAATCCGGATTTTACAAGGTTTAACCAAATAACTATTTGAACTGTAATTTTGTGCCTTTATTTGTAAGAACGGGTCCTGGTTTTAATTATAGCTGTAAACCTGTCAGAATATTTATTTATTCACGTATTCATTTGCTCTGGTGGGTTTTATGATGAAGTGTCGGCCTTCTCACCTGCCGAGGGGATTTATGTTATTCTGCTCGTATCTGAACTCACCTGCGGTAGTTTGTGTTGATAATCCTTCATGGTGGGGAGGAGCGTAATGTTTCTATTTTACCGGCAGGTGGCGACAAAGAAAGTAGCAACGCACTCAAATATAAGCGTTCAATTCCCTCGTTATTTGCCGTTGATTTAAAAACTACAGTTACACAGATGTTCCGCCATTTTAAACTTTATCCCGACTTAAACAAAACTATTACTTTCCTAACGATTTAATTTGTCCAGGTAAGTTTCTCTGAATCAACCAGTGGACGGTGATTGAAAATCAAATCGCGTTTGGTCTGGTTCAGTATGTCCCCGTGCGGCTGCCGTAGAACCGGAAGAACAACATGGTGCTGGAGAAGAAAACCTCCGGTGAGTTTGTTTTAACGAAAAGATTCAAACAAACGTAAAAAACGCGACGTTACCGCGACTCAACTTTCGCGATGTCAAAGTTAAATCGTCGAGTTTCTATTGGTTCATGGTTTAATATCGTTTTAACGTCGATACACGTTGATGCTGTTAAATGTTAGAGATTCACAGCTGCTCGTTCATTGAACCTCTCTCTCTCTCTCTCTCTCTCAGCTCGGGTGGAGGGACAGCGCAGAGTCTTGGATGAAGCGACGAGGCAGCGGCGTCAGACTCGTCAGCTGGAGGCTCTGGAGAAAGACAACTTCCAGGTGAGCGTCGTCATGACGATCACACAGAGGAGGGGGGGGAGCTCAGTTACAGTTCACACACTGGTCTCAACTCAAAGTTGCAGCTCTCACCTTCACCTCGTGGTTTTCATCCGGGTCAATGTTGTTGTTTTTACTGTTTCCAGGACGACCCTCTGTCCTCCCTCCCTCCCCCAGGTCCGACTGCTCGCCTGCCCGCCTTCAGTGAGACCGAGGAACCAGGTGAGACTTAATGTCAATCATAACACTGTCTCAAGGGTCTTTACGTATTCCACGAAGTCCATTGTGACCAACATCTTCAGACGTAATAAAACCAAACTAAAAAGACAACATGCGTCCACACTGCTCGTGTGGTGTCATCCAAGTGTCCGCAAGCCCCCACATTTATATTCCACTCGAAACAAGGTCATTTACACCGGGTTTCAAGCCTAAATGTCTGATATCTTCCTACGAAGTGCGCCTACGGACCCTCGGACACACCATCGTGTGGCTACGTCCACTAGCTTAGTCACTTCCGGTGGACTTTTAGGGTTAAAACAGTATTGTAGTAAGACATAACAATTCACAACGTGTCCTGGTTGGACACGTCAGAGGACGGCGTGCATCATCTCCTCGCTTCCTTATCGTGTGACGTATTTTCAAATGTTTGTCTCGTCCAGAGAAGAAGAGGAGGAAGACGAGGGGCGACCACTTCAAACAACGTTTCAGGAAAAACTTCACCACCCTGCTGGAGGAGGAGGTGGGTCCCGCACCTTCACGCTTTCCCTGCTCTCTCATTGGCTTACACACTGTCAACTGACTCCTCCCCTCTTCTCTGATTGGTAGAACCTGTCGGAGAAGCCGGAGCCCAATTACCTGTCAGCAGCAGGCCCCGTCTCATCGCTGCCCCCACGTCACTTCTGCTGCGTCTGTGGTTTCCCCTCTCACTACACGTGCACCACCTGCGGGGGGCGCTACTGCTCCAGCAAGTGCCTGTGTACGCACAGAGAGACCAGGTTTGTCACGCTCTTGTTATTAGTGATTCGTCCTCAAACTCTTCTTCAATACTGTGTCACTTTTTATTGTTTGTGTGCAGAGCTTTTTATAAACAGTCTGTGCTGCAGCGTGAAGTTAGAAAACTTTGTGTTCATCCTACCTGGTTTATCTGCACTGAGGATTTTATAGTCAATGTTTTTCATCAAATGAAACTGAATTTTCTTTATCACACTTCACGTGTGTGGTTTATAAATATATAAAAATGCATTGCATGTGGACTCTTTCAGAGTGTGTTAAACAACATCTGCATCACATGACCACTAAGAATACACATGCCAAGTCTATTAGATGAACTGTATGTGACACACGTGAGATGAGTACAGATGTTAGTGGAATTACTCGGTTGATCTCCCCACTTTATTAAAATGTCAGATTAGTTTGTGTTCTGTTCATTAAGATCTTTTTCTGTTTCTCTGTAGGTGTTTGAAGTGGACGCTGTAACCGCCGCCTCGTTACTATGGTGATGGAAGCGATGAGATGCCGCTTGGTTCAGAATGTTCAGGGACATTGAAGCTTGGAGGTTTACACACTGACTCGTTTTGATCCTGGTTCGGAGTTTACTGAGAGCACGGGACATGCATGTTCCAGGTAGACGTCAGACAGCAGCGTTTTTCATTCCTCGTCCCATATGACCCAGTTAACCTGAGGGAGTTTTCATGTTGATGAGTTAGCATCATGTAAGAATTGCCGTGACAGTTAAAAGGGCAGAAAATACATTTTTGTTGTAATTAATTTAAATGGTCCAATTTCTCCTGTTGCTGTCCATGAGGTGTTCTGGTTATTTTGTCCACAATATGTCATGTTGTTTTGTAAATAAGGAGGTTGTAGTTTCATCCTTTATTAAAGAAACACTGAAGTAGAATTCTCAGTCCTGTGTCTTTTTACACTCGGATATCAAAGTCTCAGCCGTTGTTATAAGCAATTTTAAAGAAAGTGAAAGAAAATCCAAACCAAACACTAACACCAAGATTCGTGGTAATTCGTCCAGTAGTTTTCAAATCATAACAACATAACATTTGACTTTTTATAATTTTTCGTGCTTCGTACTAAACTATGACTATCATTTTTCGGACGATGTCTTTTTAAGCATGTTTCAGAACGACATGACTTTTTAATAATTTTTCTGACTTAATATTTTTTTACAGAACAGCTGCAGTGCATGTCGTCAGAAAGTTGGGCATCAAAATGTCAAAGTATAGCATGTCGTTCGAAAAGTCATAAAAAGTCATAGGTTAGCTTGTCGTCTAAAAACTGGTAAAAAAGTCATAGGTTAGCATGTCGTTCGGAAAGTCATGAAAAAGTCATAGGTTAGCATGTCGTTCTAAAAGTCATAAAAAAGTCATAGGTTAGTGTGTCGTTGGAAAGTCATGAAAAAGTCATAGGTTAGCATGTCGTTCTAAAAGTCATAAAAAAGTCATAGGTTAGCATGTCGTTCTGAAAGTCATAAAAAAGTCATAGGTTAGCATGTCGTTGGAAAACTGGTAAAAAAGTCATAGGTTAGCATGTCGTTGGAAAGTCATGAAAAAGTCATAGGTTAGCATGTCGTTCTGAAAGTCATAAAAAAGTCATAGGTTAGCATGTCGTTCTGAAAGTCATAAAAAAGTCATAGGTTAGCATGTCGTTGGAAAGTCATGAAAAAGTCATAGGTTAGCATGTCGTTGGAAAACTGGTAAAAAAAGTCATAGGTTAGCATGTCGTTGGAAAACTGGTAAAAAAGTCATAGGTTAGCATGTCGTTGGAAAACTGGTAAAAAAGTCATAGGTTAGCATGTCGTTGGAAAACTGGTAAAAAAGTCATAGGTTAGCATGTCTGGAAAGTCATGAAAAAGTCATAGGTTAGCATGTCGTTCTGAAAGTCATAAAAAAGTCATAGGTTAGCATGTCGTTCTGAAAGTCATAAAAAAGTCATAGGTTAGCATGTCGTTGGAAAACTGGTAAAAAAGTCATAGGTTAGCATGTCGTTGGAAAACTGGTAAAAAAGTCATAGGTTAGCATGTCGTTGGAAAACTGGTAAAAAGTCATAGGTTAGCATGTCGTTGGAAAGTCATGAAAAGTCATAGGTTAGCATGTCGTTCTAAAACTGGTAAAAAGTCATAGGTTAGCATGTCGTTCTAAAAGTCATAAAAAAGTCATAGGTTAGCATGTCGTTCTGAAAGTCATAAAAAAGTCATAGGTTAGCATGTCGTTCTGAAAGTCATAGGTTAGCATGTCGTTCTGAAAGTCATAGGTTAGCATGTCGTTCTAAAAGTCATAAAAAAGTCATAGGTTAGCATGTCGTTGGAAAGTCATGAAAAAGTCATAGGTTAGCATGTCGTTGGAAAACTGGTAAAAAAGTCATAGGTTAGCATGTCGTTCTGAAAGTCATAAAAAAGTCATAGGTTAGCATGTCGTTGGAAAACTGGTAAAAAAGTCATAGGTTAGCATGTCGTCCAAAACCACCTAAAAATGTCATGTCCTGGAACTCTAATAAGGAATGGCAACAAATATTTTTCTTCTGTAAGTTTATTCAAGAATTTCCAAAATATTTCAAGCATTCAAATCACTGGACTCACTGCAAAAAGAGAAATGCTGTTACAGATAATAAGCTAGTTCATTGGTGGAATCTTTCGATCACTGGTACACGTCTTCTGTTGGATCAGGAATCCTCTTAAAGTGGCGGCCATGTATCCAGGTAGTCCTCTCAGTGACCATTAGGTGCTCTTTCATGGTTACAGGAGGATGTAACGCGTCATCTTCTTAAGTCGTTCAAAGCCACCTAAAAAGTCATAGGTTAGTGTGTCGTTGGAAAACTGGTAAAAAAAGTCATAGGTTAGCATGTCGTTGGAAAACTGGTAAAAAAGTCATAGGTTAGCATGTCATTGGAAAACTGGTAAAAGTCATAGGTTAGCATGTCAGGTTACATGTCGTTTGGAAAAGTCATAGTTAGCATGTCGTTGGAAAACTGGTAAAAAAGTCATAGGTTAGCATGTCATTGGAAAACTGGTAAAAAGTCATAGGTTAGCATGTCGTTCTAAAAAAAATTCTGAAAGTCATAAAAAGTCATAGGTTAGCATGTCGTTGGAAAACTGGTAAAAAGTCATAGGTTAGCATGTCATTGGAACTGGAAAAAAGTCATAGGTTAGCATGTCGTTCTAAAGTCATAAAAAGTCATAGGTTAGCATGTCGCTCTGAAAGTCATAAAAAGTCATAGGTTAGCATGTCGTTGGAAAACTGGTAAAAAGTCATAGGTTAGCATGTCGTTGGAAAACTGGTAAAAGTCATAGGTTAGCATGTCGCTTTAAAAGTCATAAAAAGTCATAGGTTAGCATGTCGTTGGAAAACTGGTAAAAGTCATAGGTTAGCATGTCGTTGGAAAACTGGTAAAAAGTCATAGTTAGCATGTCGTTCTGAAAGTCATAAAAAAGTCATAGGTTAGCATGTCGTTGGAAAACTGGTAAAAGTCATAGGTTAGCATGTCGTTCTGAAAGTCATGAAAAAGTCATAGGTTAGCATGTCGTTCGAAATTTTTTCAAGTTAGACAATGTCTCCACGTTTCCTTTTTAAACCAAAGATTTATTAATTCAGTCACACAGAAAACAAACAGCCTTTGTTCTGTACAACAGTGTTTCTCAATCTCAGAAGAAAAAGAATTAAGATGGATAAAAGTGACAAATGTAAGGCACTGAATCTCTACAGTCAATCAGAAGAAAAATAAACCCAGAAAGGTGAAGAAAGACTAAAACTATACAGAGGGGACATGAAACCATCAGCAACACAAACTAATAAAAACTAAATTCTAAAGTCCACATACAGTTTGGCTGCCGTAAACTTTATAGCAGCAATACAAATTTTCTGTAGGCCGTCGTCAAGTCCGATCATTTGTTGGTTTAATCCATTTTAATCTGTTTATATTTTGGTCCACGCTACTCACTGAAGAGCCTAATAAACTATTTGTATATTATAAATACAAAGTTTCTTGTCACGCGTTTATACACAGTGAAAAACTGTCGTCTTGAATGTTTAGGGCTTCGTGGACATGCTGCATCACCTATGATTAAAGGAATTGTTCAACAATTTAGAAATTATTTGATTTTTGAGAGTCACAAGAAAATTTATACTGTCTGCTAAATATGAAGCTAAAGTCAGACAATCACTAGCTTAGCGTAGCATCAACAAACACCAAGAAACACGCAGCCATATTCCATCAGATATTTAATATGTGCAACGGCAGAGGCATAAAAATTACATTTTGTGGTTTTAACGTGGGTTTTGTGCAGGTTTACATTTTTTGCTAATGTTAGACTAAGTTAGCCGTTTGTTTAACCTACACATAAAATGCAAAAATGACGGTACCCTGGGCCGTTTCCCATCTGTGCTAAACTGCGCTAACAACCTCCTAGTTCATCTCGGCAGAGGTCGCATAAATTTTACGTTAATCAAACTCAAATTCTGAGCACAAACATTTGCGATGTTCTCATCTAACGTCAAATCGGGGGGAAGATTATACGCGGCACAACTAACGTTTTCAAATCCACAAAAAAAATACAAATAAAAAGAGTTGCAACCATTAGCAGTGACAGAAAAATAACTAGAAACCAGTTTGGTGAGAGATTTCG
Source organism: Hippoglossus stenolepis (assembly GCF_022539355.2). Taxonomy (NCBI): domain Eukaryota; kingdom Metazoa; phylum Chordata; class Actinopteri; order Pleuronectiformes; family Pleuronectidae; genus Hippoglossus; species Hippoglossus stenolepis. The sequence continues at coordinate 3,462,835 of NC_061505.1, read as the reverse complement.
GTTTTTCGGACAAAAGGCAACGGGACCAAATTACTGACAGATTATATATTTATAAAAAAAAAAGAAATCATTGCAGCCCAACACAAAAACACTGATATTCCTTAAATCCATATTTCAAGGTTTTGTAAAATGTAAACTTGCCCTTGCTAACATTCTATACTAATTAGCTAGCTAATAATGAGCTTGATAGTGTTTCTTTGAACAACCGGCTGGAAGATTTTGACGCAGCGAACGCGACATAGAACAACGATGTGTATTTGCCCAACCCATCAATCAGACCTCAAGGCGGTAACAAGAACAAAAGTGCGATCAGAACGAGTAGTAGGTAAATAAGGCAAAAAAAACAAACTCCACTGTCCTCTCATTGGCTGAGAGCTTGAATCACCATCCTCGCCCCCGGTGGGAGGGGCCAAACTGTCCGTGGTTAAAGCCCTCTCCTCCCTGCCTCCTCCTGTTTCCTCCCCTACCTCCATCATAGCCTCCGGGCCGACCTCGCCCTCCTCTGTAGGTCCTCTTTGACCCTCTGGGATTCAGGGTTGCCGGTTTGAATCCCTCCCTCTCCTCCCAGTCATCCTCTGTGCTGCAGCCCATGGACAGACCGTCCATCATGGGCATGGTCTGCAGATGTCCCGCCTTGCCGGGTTCCTGTACTCCTAGTTTGGCGTACGGTTTGTTGGTGTATAATTGTTTTGGGTGGACCTGATAGTGGGTGGCGTTGTTGTCGCCGGGGACGGTTGTCTTCGGGATGATGCCATAAGGTAATTGAGTACCTGGGGTGCCGCTGGGATTCATGGTCGTCATGGAGACAGGGTCATCAGAGTTTGAGACCAGAGTGAGCTGAGAGAAAGAAGAGTGTTCAGCGTGGTTTAAAAATAGAACTGTGTCAATACTCCCACAACTAAATATCATACAACAATAGAAACCTAATAATTCCACCAAAGTCTGTCTGTACGTGAACTCATCTCACAAACCGACCTTTGCCTTCATATTGTGTGTCATACAATACACATTGTATATCGTTATTGGCCCGAGAAAGTTTTGATGCGATACGTTCAATATTAATATAAATTGTTACGTCATTTTGTTCAAATTATACAATTCAATATAATGAAATTTAGTTTTCATGATGAGTTAAAAAAAACTGTCAATGAGTGTCGACAGTAGATTGTGTGTGTGTGTCCGTACTATGGGTCTGTTGTTGAGTGGCGGGTCGACCAGCAGAACCGTCCTCCTCAAGCTCTCTCCCTGCTCCTTCTTCAGCGCTGATGGAAAAGAGAAACATCACATTAAAGTCTGAACAGAAAAATTCTGCACTTCAGCTCCCCCTGGTGACAAAAACTGCTTTAAATGTGTGGACTTCAATTCCCACAATTCATCTGTTAATACACAACTAAAAAAAGTAGATTTGAAGGCTGAAAGTAAAATCCTTTTTAAATAACATTTAATATAATAAAAACATCTGCGTACCAAAATTGTTCACACATGAAACCACCATTCTGTTGTTGTTAGCATTAGCCACATTAGCAGCAGCAGAACCATCCAGGGGACCAGGGACCTGTCCAGGCCCATGCCCAGACAGTGCATCTCCGTTTGTTGGCTGAAGCTGCTCCATCGCCCCCTGAGTCACCTGGAGCTCGTCAGGGTTGGAAGAGGACTGGTATCCCAGCGAGGCGGGGGGGTATGGAGTCATGGTTGGGGGGTAAAGCGGGTGACCTGTGCCTTGGTGGTACCCCTGAGAAGAAGGAGGAAGCTGGTATGGTGAAGGTGACGAAGGATACCCAACTGGGTAGCTGGAGGTTGAGGGTGGGGGCATCTGGTGCTGTCGCCATTGCTGCGAGTTGCAGGGCATCCTGTGGGGTGGAGGCTGGGTGACGGGGTACCCGGCCTGGTTGAAGGAGGGCTCACTGGGACGGTGGGGTTCAGTGAGAGCGACTTGGTGGCCGTATGGAGGCTGCGCTGGCACTGAACTCGGATGGTTGGGAGGGTATGCCTCCTGGTGCCTGGTGGGGGCATTGGGGGGAGGGAAATGAGGGGAGGGGGAGCGGGAGGGGAGCTTTGGTTGCATAGCGTGGGCCTGTTGGAGAGGGAGGAGGTAAAGGTAGGGGGGGTATATGGGCATGGAGTACGCCTGGAGAGAAGAGACAAGAAGCAGGGATGAATTTCAGCTTCTGATTTTGATGCCAAATAAAGTTTGATTTAATCTAAAGCAACACTGTGTAACTTATACTGAGCAACTAAACTGAGCAACTAAACTGCAGAGCAGAAATGTCATTTCGAACATATTTTAAACAGACTGTCTCATCATCAAAGTTTCTCTTATACAATGTAACATGAAATGTGTTGATAAATAAAATTCTTGGATGTTGATGAAGAAATACAGACATATTTAGAGGTCTGATTTCTACAAGTGTGTGTTTTTGAAGCAGCTTGATTAGGTCGTGGTGGAGGAAAGAGCACTTCTGGTTAGTTGTCGTACCTTGACGCCCATGTTGAAGAAAAACCTCAAGATGTTGACGTCTGCAGAGGAAGATAAACACTTATTATTCAGTGTACGAAATAAACACTAACTGCAAATAAATCACTAAATATTGTCCAATATTAACCAACAGTCTCAAACAATATCAACATAAACACAACAATGATAGTTTCATCATTGTTGAATAAATTTATCTGATCAATAATCAGATAAATTACTTATTTTGACAATCCTTTTCCCAGCTCACCTTGGGGAAGGTCGTCCCCAGACTTGATGAAGGAGTAGGGTGGAGTCTGGACCATGTCGCCCTTCTGTCCCAGGGGGAAACCAGGGTACAGGGGGTCCTGGTAGAGCTGGGACAAGTTCTGCAGAGGAACAGCTCCTGGGATGGACTGGGGCTGAGGTGCAGAGAGGAAGTGAGGGTGATGAGTGGCATGAGGATGGTGCCCCGGATGGGAGGGAGGTCGAGCCGGGGACTCAGGCTGAGGTGGGGGCTGTGGGGTTTCGGTATGATTCTGGGTTTGGAGTGAGTGATGGGTTGGTGAGGCGGGGATACAGAGGGAGGGATGTGGGAGTTGGGAGGGGTGAGGAGGCTGAGCCGGGTGGCTCTGGGGGTGAGCATGGGGGAGTGACAGCTGGAGATAACCAGAGGTAGAGACTGGGATGGAGGCCTGGGAGGTGTGGAGGTAGGAAGCTCCTGGATGTGGGTGAGACGACTGAATATGGACCATGTCGGACTGGGACTGCGAGGAGGAGTGGTGGGGGACAGACATCTGGGTGTGAGGGAGGACAGACGTCTGGGTGTGAGGGGGGCAGGCCTGGTTCTGAGGGAGGTAGGCCTGGGTCTGAGGGAGGCAGGCCTGGTTCTGAGGGAGGCGTCTGGTTCTGGGGAGGCAGGCCTGGTTCTGAGGAGGCAGGTCTGGGTGGGAGGCAGGCCTGGTTCTGAGGGAGGCAGGCCTGGTTCTGAGGGAGGCAGGCCTGGTTCTGAGGGAGGCAGGCCTGGTTTTGAGGGAGGCAGGCCTGGTTCTGAGGGAGGCAGGCCTGGTTTTGAGGGAGGCAGGCCTGGGTCTGAGGCACTTCAGTGAGGGGCTGAGGTTGGTGCTGGAGGGGAATTGAAGACTGGATCTCTTTCTGCATCTGGGGCATCTGGATTTGGCTCTGGATCAGAGAAGCCTGACTTTGAGTCTGATGCATTGGAAGACAAGGCTGTGTTTCAATATCTCCCTGGGTCAATGAGGCCGGGGTCAGGGACATCTGAGGTTTTGCCACAGAAATTCCTCCAGAATTTGGTAAAGGTTCTGAAACAAGAGAAAAGATGTAAAACGTATAAGACCAGGAGTGATAATTCCTGCAGGAATGTCAAGGTCTGACTGAGATTTCTTACTTTGTGCTGGAGCCTCTCGGACCTGAGCAGCATGGTGGATAAGAGAGGAGGAAGAGGAAGGGGGACTGGGGGAGTGGGGGAGAGAGGAGACGGGTGGGGAGGAGCGGTGGAGGGAGGACGGAGGGAGGAAGCCCTGAGAAGGAGAGGGAGCGATGGGAGCAATGAAGGTGGGAGGTGGTATTGAGGAGGGAGGAGGAGGGGAGGTAGTCGATTTAGGAGGCACTGAGGAAGAGGAGGAGAGGGCTGCTGAAGCAGTGGGGAGAACCGGGGTGTGGAAGGAGAAGATGGCGGCAGAGCACGGGACAGACTGAGACAGAGCTCCACCCGTCACAGAGGGTTTAGCGCTCGGGGCAGCAGCAGGAGGAACAGAACTTGTTGAGACCCGTGCAGCTGGATGGAGAGAGTGTGCGTTTGTTTTAGTCGTCGGGGCAGCACAGGTGGGTGTCAGGCCAGGGGCGGAGCCTGTGGGTGAGGCCGTTGTGTTTGTGGAGCTACAGGTTGAAGATGGAGAAGCAGCAGGTTTTGCAGCAGGCAGGTTGGGGTTGGTGGGTGTAGAAGGTGCAGTGGTGACTGTAGTGCTTATAGGTGGTGGGGTGGTGGATTTGGGTCTTTCACCAGCAGAGGGCGAAGCTGCTCGGATGTCTTCAACTGGACTCTTCTGTCAAAGAGAAGCAGTGGAAACAATAGACTGTAAATCAAGATGGACGACGTGACTCCAAAGTGAAGCCAAAAGAATCTGAACTGTATGTATGCATCTCATGACTGAGTCCAACAGCATTCACGATAACAGGATAACAGTCATAAGCATGAAACTGAGGCTACGTCAACTCTCTGACTCGTACACAGACTCAGCTGACGTCTCCGACTCGCTTCAGTTTAAACGTCACAATATCAACACTGATCATCGCATAACGATCGATACTTTTCTTAAATGAGTAAAATCTTTCTTCACAGCTTCCCAGTTATGATTGTTTCAGTTTGAAAACTGTGGGTTTGTGTTTTAGTCTACGAACCGAAATGGAAACGTTTGTACTTAATCGTGTCATGAAAACACAAATCAAGCCAAAACTTTTTAAAACTCACTCACCGTCTTGTTTCTCTGGGATGGTCTCTTCTCTGTTCCCTTCTTCCTCCCTCCATCGCCCTGCGACCCGGTCTGAGGGAAATACAAATTTATATTAACAATAAACAACATTTATTGACTTTCTTTTGTAAGTGTTTCATGAAATACATCAGTCTGTGTTTTAAACTCACCCCAAGGGCGGGGAAGCTGTGCTCGTCTCGGAGCTGGATCTCAACCAGCGCCACGTTTCTCTCCTCCTCCTCTTTGGCCAAACGCTCCTTGTCTGTCAGACCGAACGGCGACGACTCCGACAAGCTCCCAGACTTTCTGCAGGAACACACACATTAAGACGGTGTCATTTGGCATGTTCGTTTTGTTTCTGTTTCTCAATTCGACCAAAAAAGACTAAGTGAACTGAGTGAAATGTATCGTCTGGGTTCTCATCTTACAAACCTTTACTCAAGCGTAAATCATATCTTTAAAATATATCTATTATATCGATGTATTTACTCGACCGATCCAACACAAAACAAAAACACGTTGGCACTTTCAAATGAAGTTGAAACCAGGGCTCTGTGACGTCTTGAATCAGCCACGTGATATCATCATAAATTGATCATAGCTGCTTCAGTGTGTACACGTCCTGACCTGCTGGGTTTGGCCCCTCCCTGCTCATCTACGGTGGCCTGCGGGGGCCACGAGTGCTGCTTCTGCACACGCCCGCTGGAGCCCGGCGACGATGCCTGTGGAACAGAGGAGGGCGGCGGGACGGGCTTTCCCCGGCCTCGGCCTTTACCCCTCTCCTCCCAATCTGAAAAACAGAGAAACCCATTTCAGTGTGCGAGGCAAAAACTTTTGTAAATGTGTGAGAGTTTGTGTTTGTCATCACCTCCGCTTCCGTTACTGAGCCTCTTGTCTTTGTTGACGACTGTGCACCAGCTGTTCTCAGCAGCGGGCGGACGCAGATTCCACAGAGGAACCGATCTACACACACAAACAAACAAATAAACAAACACACACACACACACAGAATGATCTAACGTGCACAAAGCCACAGCTGATGCTTTGTCACTTCCTCTATGAGCTTCACAGTAAATGCGCCTGAATGTGAAAGCAGAGCTGAGCTTTTATTTTGAAAGCAGAGCTGGTGGACTGGGTACCGAGGTCAGTAGGTTTAGAAGAACTCAATTTGGTGACAGTGGGTGTTAGCAGCTAATAGTCATGGTCAGAGCAGCAGGAGCCGAACCTTCCACCATGTTTTTACGACAACAAATCCACATTGGTGCTGATGCGTTTGTGTTTTGACCGAATCAACAGATTGTTCGCTGTTTTACTGATCAATAAAAAGTGGGTGAGACCAACCTCTTGCCAAGTTCTTCTATGTGAACTATCACCAGGTTTTCGTTGGGAGGAACTTCCTTGACGGTTGCGCTGTAGCTGCGTCCGGTGCCCTCAAGACGAACCTGCACACGTAATGAGAAAATGCACAAAGATAAAACAGATTTTAAATCAGTAATTAAATAACAATGGACCAAGTATCTGCACTTTTTCAATACCTCTAAAAAGGACAGAGAACTTTATTGCATGTCGTATTTGAAGAAGTCCTGAATGTGGTCAGGATTAGTAGTGGAGCCCTGAAGGCTTTGCTTGAGTGGACATAACAGCTCATATGTGTCTCACACACACACTCACCTGGCAGCGGTCTCCCACAGTGTATTGCATCCCAGCAGCAATGCAGTAATCCATCTTCTGTTGAGCTGAAAGAACAAGTTAACATTAAATGTAAATCCATTAATCAAAGGTTTGTCTATAATGAAGGAAAATGGTGATGACATAACGACACGGGTCACCAGATGTTTTTAAAGCAACATCTGGAGTTTGATTGATAAATTTGGCCTCAAAATCTTAAGGGGAAAATAATTGAATTCACCTTTTTCTGTTTAACGACTTTTCAATTAAGATTTTGAAAATCGTGACCCATCCTGACAACGTCGTAGAGCACTGATGTCAGTGTTACAGTGACGGCAGACGACGTGAACTCATCTGCTCCGTTTCCTGACGTCTTTGTTCCGACTGTTTTAATGAACTAAACGAGGAAACTCTACACACCTCTCTTGCTCTTGTGCCAGACGTCAAACTCCACGTTTCTCAGCAGGGTCGGGTTCAGTGAACGTCTCACCCTCTCAGGGAGCTGCCGACCGCGCCCACGACCCTGACAGACACACACACACAACACAGTTAGTCTTTGTTTTTAGGCAGGTGAGCAGGTATGTACAGAATTTGATGGCATTCAGTGTTTGTGTGCATGTGTCACCCTGTGGCTCTGGTTGTTGGGTTTTGTAGAAGTGCTCGTTCCATTGTCCAACCTGTAAAACACACACACACACACACACACACACACACACACACACACACACACACACACACACACATCAAAAAATACGATGTTAGCAGGTCTCACTCTGCTGATATGTAAATAACTAAAAAATCAGCCGAGATGTCATTTTATTGTGGAGACTCGCAGCAGCACAGACAACTCCTGAATGACCCTCGTATTGTTAACCAATCAGAGAAGGCCAAAGTCAGGGGAGGGACCTCACAGCTGTCAATCAAGACACGAACACACTGCATAGCAATATATTTCATTTCAGTGTCAGATACAGATTTGATATGAAATGATTACAAATGAATTTTCAGTGAGTTGATGAGTTTCCTACCAGAGCGGCTCGTCTGTTTCCAGGTCGGACCCGTCGCTGCTGGCGCAGGCGGCCATGCTGTCGTCACTCAGGAAGTCGGCGGGTCGGCTGACCCTCTGACACAGACTCAGAGAGCTGCGGTCGACTTTGAACACGTCTTCGTACATCATCTCGTACACGATGGCTGCAGGAGAAGGTTCAGTTTTATTTGTATGTTGACAATATCCATGCTCTCCAGTCAGTTAACAGAGCGAGGCGGAGAACTGTACTATAATCATATTAAAGCTAGTTCAGGTGTAACCATGACGACCAGGTGAACTCACACTGACAGAGAGCTGCGTTCTTGATGCGGCTGGTGGGATAAACGCTGTCGTAGTGATTCCCGTTCAGAAAACACAACCGCACCTGAGAGAGGGGAAAGAGACACAAGGCGGCAAATCATTACAAACAACTGGTCATTAATATAATAATAATGAATGTTAATATAATATTGTATATATTTTTATGAGTCTGAGTCTAGGTTAATAAAGACCCTGGTTACTATGTGAGGAAAATGTAGTTATGAAGTAGGTGCTTCAAAGTAAACATGTTTTAATCCACTTTGAAGTATTATGGAGACTTGTAAAAATACGCCCCCTGGTGACATAGGTCTGTGGCTGTATCCATAACACTTCCTCGTCACTGTTGCTATGGTTACGCCTGTTGTCCACACAACTCTGGAGTTTTCCAGACACTAAAACACGTCTTTAGATTGAAAACGATGCCTGATTGCTTCACATCAGTCACATGACTCGAAGTGTCACTAACACTTCCTGTTTGCAACAGTTCCACCTCGTCGTCGCTCCAAGAAAAGAAATCCCTGCTCTGACTCTTCACCATCGCTGTTCCTGGTTCAGCGTATTTTCTCAACTGCAGAGTAGACAATCAACTTCCTGTTCATTATGACGAATGAGGAACTAAAATGCTTGTCCGGACGGAGGTAGTTTTAATTTTATGGTGTCATTTAAAAAACTAATGAAGTCTTAGAAAATGCTTTTTGTTTTATTTACTGCTGGTAGTTGAGCCCCAAAGTAGTTGAGTTTTCAAACTAAAACGAGGCCAGGGGAACTTACGCGAGCCTCTGATTGAGAGAGGAGTGGACGCCAGGCGTTACCATACCAACAGTGATGGTATTACACTGTAATCTTAGGTTTGGCTTCGTTATCCTGATGTTTTCAGTCTCACCTTGTCCTTGAAGTTGTTATCTGTGATGTTGACCGGAGGTTTTCCGGGCTCCTGGTAGATCTGGAAGTCCTTCCTACACAGAGCGACAGGAGCGGAGTGTTAGCCCATCAGTGACACATTCTCCACTGAGGCATCACATTCACTTCGGTCTTTCTTCAAGTTGAGCAACAGATTCGTTTTCTCTCCGTCTCATTTCTTCCTGAACTTGTGTTCATGTCATGAACTTATATCTCTGTGGTGATGGAATGTGATACTACAACTTCCCGACATTTTTTAACTTTGAGATACAAAAATGTTTCGCTAAAAGAATTCCCCAACACTCTTATGCCACTGCCAGTTAAAGGAAATCCCTGACGCCTTATTTCACTCACTTGTAGATGGCGGCCAGAGCGTTGATCTCCACCTCTCCGACCCATTGCTGAGAAACAGAAATCATTTTTACGGTATTTTAACACTTTTCATCCAAACATCAGTAAATATGAAGAATAAGACACAGAGCAACCAACTCAGAGGTGGAAGGTTAAACAGAGAAATGAGTCGATCGCTGGTTTTACCTGAGGATCCTGAAGTTTACACAGGTACTGCTCAAAGTCTCCCTCGATGAACTGCAACACAAGAGACACTAGTGACGACACGGCGACAACAACAAAACATCTGGATCATCGTGGGGATTTACTGCTTTTCTTTGTCGTGAGAGTAAACTAACGTTCAGATGAAACTCAGCAACAAACAATCCTCTGAGAATTTTGTGATGAACATTTTTCACAATTTTATAGATGGATTCAATGGAGTTTGTAGAAAATGTAGAAAACAAGTCAAACTTAAAGCTCAAAGCGAAATAAAGACAATTTACCAGCCATTCAGAGAAGAATCTGTTTTATGAATCAATCAAGTCTACCACAGCTTTTTGAAGCAGCCAAAAAAAAGACCAGAATGCATTGCAGCCACATGACACATTGAGCTTGAAACATCACAAACACGCCTCATGTTTACAAAGTGATTCCACCCTTACTTTCTACTGAAATCTGATTGCAGGGCATTCTGGGAAAAGTTTGACGATAACATCCTATGAATCATTGACACGTTTATTTCTTATATACACACACTAGCTAATATATTGGTATTTAAACTGTTTTCCTGCCTAATATCAGAATCAGCATCACCTCTAAAAATCCACATGGGTTAGGGCTCTGTAGTTTAAATTTATTAGATCTACTTTGCACGGATGAAGCTCCACTGACCCAATGTCATCTGGTTTAATTGTAACAAAGCTGCGTTTACGTGTTATTTCAAATATGAAAAATACATACATAAAAACACAGTGATTCTGTGTAGACAGCGTACGTACCGCCTCGTAGTTTTCTCTGTTCTGCTTCAGGAACTCCACGCATTTGCTACGAACTTTAGTATGAAGGCTTTGACAGTGCAGCACCTGAAAGGGGATTAAAGGTTAACAATAATTACACAGGAGGTAAACGCATCACAATTACAGCTGATTCTACACTGAGGAGATTGAAACTCAGCGGACAGTTAATTCGGGGACAACGAGATGAAAACAGATTGTAAATAAACACGACTGGTGACAAAAGGTGAAGCCAAATCATCTAGATGGCCCCCTGGTGGCTGGCTACAGTATCAGTCATAAACCCCACCCCATCCAGGAAGTGGAGACTATATCCTCCATAATAAGATGAGACAAAATAGACAAAGTAATAAACAAATTGTAAGCATCCAATATAAACGCATGGAATTATGAAAATATACATGAAACAGAAATAATACTGTGAACAGAATATTTGCAGTGAAACCGAAGCACACGAGCCACTGACCTGCACAGACAGAAGTGTTGCAATGTCAGTTATTTATCATATAACTTCATTTGAGTACACTAGTGTGAAGACAACTTTAAATACATAAATAAGAAGTTTACATGACGGTTTAATACCACTTGTACTCAGTATTACCACTTGTTCAGCTCTACAATGCGGACTGCGTTAGGAGAAGTTGTAATTTCAGGTTGTTTTGAGTGTAAAGTCTTAAAAAGAGTTAGCAGCTGTGTTGAAACCGTGTAGAAAACACAGAAACGTCTCCTGCCGTGCATTCGGCTCCCAGCGGACACATGGTGGCCTCCTCGGACACAACAAACTGACCCGAGAGCCGCGCGTCACCTGCGCTGGGTTAGCTAATCACAACTTCATGCTAGCAACGCGTTTCCTCTCGTGTCGCTGTACCTGCTCGGCGACAGCGCGGAACAAACACGACCCGTCTTTGGCGATTCTCTTCCGGTGAAACCCGATGGACCTCAGGTAGTCGTCCATTAGCTTCTCCGCTCCCCGCTCCTCACTCGCCGTGTGTCCGCTGCCGTCCATGCTAGCGGGCGCTAGTCGCTGAAGCTAGCTGTCGGCTGTGACTGCTCCAAACTTTTACACGCCGTCGGCTCAGAGTTCACTTATCGCCGCTGAAGTGACTTGAAGAACCGCATCGACGACACAGGAAGCGTCGGAAACGGTTGCTGCGGCTGCGGCTGCGGCGGCGGCTGCGTAAAGTTTCGTTTCCCAGGAAGCTGCGCGCTGCGCATCCCGCTGCTGTTTGTCTCAAAGTGAAAGTAGAACTTTAGCTCGTGGTTAGCATACAGGCTAACACACAGAGACACGCCCCTTTCTTCTTCTTCTACGGTTTCAAGTTAGACACGACGGGTCGCTACACTTCCGGTTCCACCTACCAAAGTAAAAGCCGCCAGAATGTAACCATAGAGCGGTTTAAATCTTAAATTACTTTACAATAATAAATAAAAACATGATTTATTAGATTCTTTAAAGAACAACAATCATTTCTAGAGGTGATAAAGTTGCTCGTGTGGCTTCATCTAATACTAAAACAGCTTCCTGATTTCAAAGTAAAACATTCTGAAGACAGGTTTGAGTATTTCTTTCGCGTGTAGTGCCCGTGAGTGTCAGCGTTGGTCATGTGGTCTCTGGTTATCAATGAATTTAAAGCTGAAAACTCAATGTTCAATGTTTTACTGGGTTTTGGTTCTTGTCACTTTCTGACAGCGGCGAATTCCCGCGAAATTCTGGGACCACGGGGTCGATCAATCCGCGGGGAAACCACGCCCACCACGAGCTGCGTCAAGCTGCACGACGTCAACAAGCCCGGAAGAAATGCAAAACATATTCTCTCAATGTTTTCTAGAAATATTTAAAGTGGTAGAAATTAAAACCATAATGTTAAAATTAACATCTCAGTTTTGTACATCATATAAAACATCATATACATCTCCAACAGTAATTTAATAAAGAACTTTACTTTAGTACAAAATGTTTTTTCTACCCGTCACCACATTTCAGAGATTAATATTGAGCCTTTTTTATTCTGCTATATTTATTTTAAAGTTTTAGTTAAGATTAAGATATTTTATATATAATATACACATATATTATATTTTCTTCGGTGGTATAACCCTGTCTCTTCCTTGTTAGCGGATGGGACACGGACCAAACTAAAAAAATCAAAGTAGACGTTAAATGTTCCTCAGGTTTCTGTGATCTGAGGTTTGTGTTCATGTTGACTCCCTCAGGCCGTGACCTTTGACCTTTTGCCCAAAAGAAGAAGAAACAAATGCTCTCCTTCCTCCTCTTCACCACATCCTCTTTTTCCCCCCCTCATTTTAACCTCCTCTTCTGCTGCTTTCGTGACCTCGTTTCGTCTCCTCCTCCCAGCGCTCCCTCCTTTTCTCTCACCCTCTCCTCTCCTCTAACACCATTTGCTGATATCTAATAACGACCTTTGTGTTTATGTGGGTGAGAGTTTTTTTCCTCTCCCCCCACCACGGCCCCCGCACAGCACGATGATTCGCAGAGCCCCGTGCTGCTCCCGGCCAATCCACAGGCCTCCCGCGAGCCACCATGGAGAACTACAACATGCCAGGTAACCATGGTTACATGCGAGGAGGGTACAGGACCCATGGCGATTGACACTTATCCTCCCACTCGTTGGGTGAGTGTGGTGTGTGACCTTCATCCCTGGTTTCTCTCTGTCGTTAGTGTGCAGACTATTTAAATAGCGTCTCACCTACTGGCTCATCCACAGAACAATCATAAAACCCTCAACAGTTATACAAAAGACTAAAAAGTGAACAACAAAGACAAACAAAATCGTGTCTGAGGGGCGACACAGCCCAGCCACAACTACAAGACACACTACTACAACACAAGGAGATGCATAATAACCAGATACAAAATGATCACAGAGACACAAAACGATCACAAAGATGCATTATGCAATGGTGACTTACATCATATGACAACAAAAGAGACACAAAACCAGCACAGAGAGACAAACGACCAGAGGCGCAAAACCACCATGAAGACACACTGAATAATCAAAAAGAGACGCACAATAACCAAAAAAGATGCACAAATGACCACAATGTGCCACAAAATGACTACAAAGTCGTGCAAAATTACCAGACTGACAAAAAGGCCTAATAAGAGCAGATTAAGGGACCCAAAATTACCAAAAAAAGAGACAAATGACCACAAACACACAAAGTCACCACAAAAAACTCACAAAACAACAACCACAAACATCTTTTCCTTTCACACGTGTTGATAACTTGACACACACAGCAGCTAATAAATAAAGTGACCAGTGTAACCTGCAGTGGTGTACACACAGTATATACTGTACGTATATAAACACAGTGTGTGTGTGTGTGTACAGGCTGAGAGTCAGATGAAATTAAACTTTATTGATCATTGCAGCAGCGAACACTAACAGGATTCAGCAGATAGGAACAGAAAAGAAAAGCCAGACGATCTGAGAGGAAGGTGATGTTTGAGTTTCATGCTCGTCTGAGTAAAAATGAAACGTGCAGAACGCAGCACCTCCGACCGTACATACACTTCACATTCAAACAACACGTGTGCAGCGGTTTCTTCTCGCCGCTCTCTGTCTGTTTTGTGGGACTTAAAATTATTAAGAGGACACACTATAAAAAATATGTAATTTTATCCCAACCTGTATTTGTGAAAAATTATTTTGTACTTGTAAATAACTTCCAAGTCATAACTGGCTGCGATGTTTCTGACTAAAGAACACGGACGTCCCTGAAAACCGTAATTAAGCCACATTTACAGGATGTAGTTTATTTTTAAACTTTCTCATCAGAGTGGCAATGACGTGAATGCGAAGTCGTAAACGTGGAAATCGCTCATGTCGTTTATCATCGGTCCCGTGCAAAGACTGTAAATAAAGATGAACGACGCCTCTTCACGTTAAACAAATTAAGCCAATCATCTGGATTACGGGCGCCGCCATCTTGCAATATTGATGTTTGAGCAAGTATCACGAGTCAGTCTCAGCTGTCAATCATGGCGTCTCATGAACACTTGAACAAACTTCAGTTTGATAAGAACGATCTAAAATGACAGAAAACATATTTGACACACATTTTTGGTCCATGTCCCATCTGCTAACATGGAGAAGGCAGGGTTTATGACTTATACTGCAGCCAGCCACCAGGAGGCGATCAAGGTGATTTGGCTTCACTTTTGGGAGCTGCCATGTCATCCACCTTTATTTACAGTCTGTGATCTGTGATGTAAACGCAACATGGAAAACCTATTTGAAAATGTTAAATTCATTAAACGTTTGTGGTTTTTAACATTGCTCGTCTTTCTGGTTTGTTAAGAGTTAAAATAAACATTTTTTATCCCAGTGAACCAACATGTAGTGCAACTTTAAATGAAGACGAGTCAGACTCTGAGGAGCCCCGTGTCGTCATGTAAACACAAATACATTATTATCAATATACAACACAAATATTAAAAATATCATCACTGTCTGCCAGAAACCTCGTCCCCTTAAAAATCCCCAAAGCAGGAAGAGACAGAAGTCGTCGTAGTAACTGATTCAGGAATATAAACAATTAAAATAATTATAATGAAGTCATAAATAAAAATGCCAAAACTTTAAAACAGCTTCTCAGATATTTCCTGGTTTATTGTGTCATCTATGTTGAATAATAAACTGAATCTCTATGTTCTCGCAGCTTGAAAATCTTACATTTTATTGACCAGATTTAACTGTGATGAAATTAAATGTTGTTGAAGCCTTAAAACAGATTTCAAAAGATTTAATGTTGTCAGAGGAGAGTTAAACCTGGTGGAGCTGCGTCGAATTTTCTAAAAACATGTATGACATGAAAGCGATGACATATCAATGTCACAGACACCCCCCCCAGTTACGAGCTGCTTTATCATGTTCACCTCTGGATGAACTCTAATAACTTTGGTGATCCTGCAGCGCCACCATCAGGTCAAGTTATTTGAGCCTCAGATCATGAACATAAAAAATAACATTACGTTATTTCTCAAGAAACATAATATTTTTCTGAAATAGGTGAAATTATCTCACAACTTAGGAAAACTAAACGACTTCTTTCTAGTGATTTTTCTCAAAAACAAAACGACAGGATGAATAAACGATCTTTACATTAAAGCGTCTTGAGTGGGTTTTTTTGTGCAAATTGTGACGAGAGGATTTTTAAGTGCAGGGTTTCTGAAAGACTAGAGAGAGAGAGAGCGAGAGAGAGCGAGATAGAGAGAGAGGAAGGGAGAGAGAGAGACAAGCAATAAATATGTCGGTTAAATAGCCAAAGAGTTTAGTGATTACATGAGCGGCTAAAAGCAGGCAGCAAAGATCACG
Organism: Hippoglossus stenolepis; assembly: GCF_022539355.2. Lineage (NCBI taxonomy): Eukaryota > Metazoa > Chordata > Actinopteri > Pleuronectiformes > Pleuronectidae > Hippoglossus > Hippoglossus stenolepis. The sequence goes on along the minus strand of NC_061505.1, from coordinate 3,447,284 downwards.
AGCATGATGCAAAAAGTTCGGTAAATTCAAAACGTTCTTCGTGTGTTTTTTCAGTGCATCAAGCATATTTGACATTCTCATACTTAGTGTTGAGTGAAAGTACCTCAGATACATTACAGAGCTTTACATCCATCACTTTAACAGTCCAGAGGATGGATAGAGGATGAGGAGAGGAAAGGAGGAGAGGAGAGGGAACAAGGAGATGAAACGCGACGTCAAGCAGAGACGAGGAGAGGAGAAGAATGGAAAAGAGAAAATAAGAAGAATGAAGGCAGAGGAGAAGTGGAGGCCAGGAGAGAGGTAACAAGGAAACGAAGAGAGAGGAGGAAACAAGGAGATGACATAAGATGAAGCATGGCATCAATAGAGGAGGGAAAAAAAGGCAAGGTAAGGAAACAAGAAGGAGAGAAGGTCAAAGGAGGAGAAGTGAAGTACAAAAGAGGAGGAGGCAAAGAAATGAGGATGAAAGAGGAGGAGGGGAAACAAGAAAAGGAGTGAAGAAGCAAGTAGGGGAGGACAAAGAAGGTTTATAAAGAAGTTGTCAGACCAAGGTAACAGAGAAATGAGTGTTTGGTGGAGGAGGAGGAAGAGGAGGGTGACGGAGGAGTGCGAGGTTTCAGAGAGATGAGTGTTGTGATGGGGAGGAGAGGAGACAAATCCCTCCATCCTGCCCGGTCAGAGAGCAAGGGATGAAGAGGAGGAAGGGAGGAGGAGGAGGGAGCAGCAGTGTGTGTGTTGAGCGGTGTGTGCAGCCGCTGAACGTGTTTGTTTGAACGCTGATTGTCTCCGTGCACGTAGGACCGGTGTGTGTGCACATCGCCGGGTGCGTCCGCCGCGTTCCCGCTGACGTGCGCGGCGTGTTTGACCTTGCAGTGCAGACGCAGACTGTCCCGCCGCTTGGCGCTGTAGGGGCAGAGGTCACAGGTGAACGGCCGCTCCCCCGTGTGCACGCGGACATGCTCCACCAGCTTGTTGGCTGTCCGCGTCAGGTGGCCACACCGGTCGCACCGGTACTGGTTGCCTTGGCGATGACCCTGGAAGTGAACCAGCAGCTCCTGTTGCCCGGGAAACGACCTCTGACAGATGCGGCAGCGATGCTCAGAGGTGCTCTTCTCCGGTTGGGTTGCCATGGCAACTGCTGGAGCACTGCTGGAGGAGGCGGCGGCGATGGTGGCAGGAGGGGTGATGGGGCATCTGGGAGGGTAGGGAGGGGTTAATGACCCACACACATAACATGACCCAGAAAACACACACAAGAAAGTGAAGTGTATAATGAACATAGAGATTCTTAAACACACACACACACACACACACACACACACACACACACACACACACACACACACACACACACACACACACACACACACACACACACACACACACACACACACACACACACACACACACACACACACACACACACACACACACGGATACAAAAGACATTCAGAGGAAAACACAGAACAAAGAGTAAAAAAAAACTGAAAAAACTAAAAAAAAATTTCAACGAAAACAACAACCTTTGAACGTAGCTGATACTGAAAAATAAAATTAAAATCCACCACCTCATGTCTCCACTGACTCCTGAGTCGCTGTGTAGGTGCGTGTCGGCGTGAGCCCTCATCTCTGCCTCCTGATTGGTCGAGTAGTCGCACACGCAGCAGCGCAGCGAGAAGGATCCGTGCTCCCATTGGCGGTGCTCTGTCATGTGACTCTGGAAAAGGACACGCCCCTCCATCTCAAACCCGCACACATGACACCTGGGGGGGCGGGATGACACACAGCATGTGTCACAGTAGCCATGGCAACAGATGTTTGATCCTCTCCATGTGCCACGACCTTGATGTTTGACTGCTTCTAATTCTAAAACCTTTTTAAACTAAAGCATTAAAAATCTTTGCTCTGCTGAATCTCTTTCTAGCACAAAACCTCATTCAAAGTTATATCGACTTTTCAGATTATACAAATGACTAAACTTCAAGAGCATTGAAGACAACCTTGTTCACTCCAGATGTCGAGATGGGGTTAATTCCTTTTAATAACAATCTAATAATCATGTTTTTATTTCCAACTTGTCATTAGGACGACGAGTTGTTCCACTGAAATACCTCAAAAACTGTTGGATGGACACAACCATGAAATTTGGTTGAGACGTTTATGTTCCCTTCAAGATTAAATATATTCCCTTGAGCGATCTTCTGCAATTTATCGAGCGCCAACAACAGGTCTAAATTTATATTCTATGTATATTGTGTTTACGGCTTGTTAGCCAATGTTTGCATTAAGGCTTTGCGATAAAACAATTACAAAAATTATTGCAATATAATTCTTATCAATAGGAATAAAACAAAAGTCCAATATATATTGAATTATTGAAGTTTAACACATGATTGATTGACCTCCGATTGACCTCACCTCTTACAAAGTGTAAGAACCTTCTGCACATTACCTGTAGAAGTAACCTGCAGTTTGATCTCTGCTGAGGCTGGTTTGCGTTTCTGTAAGAACAAAAAAAGAAAGTGTTTATATTTCCGATAAGCGATTCAATAAATAATTCTTCCGTCGCCATATTTTTTCTCTTTTTATCTGCGCTCCAAAAATCAACTAATGATGAGTCCCTGTGGAAGTTATTATAGGTAGACGTGTTTGTGAGCTTGTGTTTACTCAGATCTCTTCACTATCATCCCTGCTATGAACTTAAAGGGCAGAATAAATCTATAACACAGACGAAAACAGCACACTGAAAGTAAAAAGTCAAAATAGTAACAACATTGAAAAACTGCAGCCAAACTCTCCCAGAGGTGTTCATTGAATAATATAAGTGCCGTGGTTAAAATAATCTGTGAAGCTTCATCTATGGGCAGAAATTGGAATCAGATTAATAAATCAGTAATAAATAATAAAACATCTGAAAAATACCTGCTTAATATTCCTTTGCCTCTTGGCAGTGTGACACAGAGTTAACACAATATGTTGATGTGATTAAAATATTCTTTTATGAATGTTTTTGGCTTAATCACAGTGAAAAGCTGCTAAAAAACACAACCAACAATGATTTTCATTATTGATTAATCTAATGATTATGTTTGTTGATTATGTGTTTGCTCAATAAAAGCTGTTTGCTGAGTACGGCCTGGCTTTTCTTACCTGTGCACTTACATTATGATATATCATATTATCATATCATACGTGTAACTCTGGCTTTTTAGAGGTTTTATAGAAGTAAAGTGTATTATTATTACTGTTGGTTTTGGTCTTGTGGGATTTTGATGACAATAGGAAAAAGTTCAGCGGCCCCGTCCTTCACTGCTGAGGTGCAGCGTGTTGGATCAGTGGCTGTGTTGAGCCTTTAATCCTCACACTCTGACTGACAGTGTCATTTTTCATTATTGCATATTACACTGGGATTGGTGAGGCAGCAAATCAATGATAAACATAACACTGCTTCAGTATATGAATAAAAAAACAGTCCCGTGAGACGTCCGTCAGCGTTCAAAGATCTGCGCCTCCTCAAACTAACAGGAGCCACTGAGCACGCTCACACACTGATGGTGATGGAGCGACTGTGTGCGTGTGTGTGTGTGTGTGTGTGTGTGTGTGTATGTGTGTGTGTGTGTGTGTGTGTGTGTGTGTGTGTGTGTGTGTGTGTGTGTGTGTGTGTGTGTACAGTAAATTACCATGTGGAGGTTCCTGTTTCCTCACAAGTGAGGGGGAACGGAGTGGGTCCCCATTCAGCTTTAAAACAGGACTGTAGAAACACACATATTGTCAGAGGTCGGAGGTCAATGTGTCCGCAGGGTCCCGTTGATCGACGACAGGAAGTGACATATTACCTGCTTCTGATGGGCGGAGTCGACCTCTCCACCGGCTGACTGTTGGATTTACTGACCCTCTCTGCAGAAACACAAATGCATGGAATTACCTCCCAAACAGCTGCAAAGCAAACTGAAAAAACATATTCATTGCCCCCTGGTGGCTGAAAGTAGTAGGGATTATAAGCCTTGCCTCCTCCATGTTAGCAGATGTGATGGAAAACCAGTTACTATTTATATATTATATCAAAAATGACCAATAATGACAAATATCCTTAATGACAGGATTAAATAAATCAATGTGACCAAGCCAAGATGTTTTTTGAAACTGGTACTCCACAATTAAGAGTGTTAAAACTTTGTTGAAAATATTTGTGAGACTGAATCGGAAGTGTGTGAAGGTGTTTGTGTGTGATACCTGAGAGCTGGTGCAGCAGCGTGGACGCCAGGTTCACCGACATGTCCTGCCACAGCACGGCCCTGAGGCACTGGTCCTCCATCTTGGCTCCAAAGAAAAGCTGCTCCTCTGCCTTTGCTCTGGAAAACACCGGGTCCATCACCTCGGCCTCAGAGAGAAGCTGGTTCTCCATTTTGACACCTGAGTAAAACTCGTCCTCCATCTTGACTCCGGAGAGAAACTTTGCTGAGGAGAAAGGCCGCTCTGCAAGTTTTGCTTTAAAGAGAAACTGGTCCTCCATCTTGACTCCAGAGAGAAGCTGTTCTCTCATCTTTGTCCCAGAGACGCCATGAAACGGAAACGTGCTGGAACCAGAGGCGACGCCATCGCCCGTCTTTGAGCCGGAGCCGTCAGTGAAGAAGCTGTCTTCCATCTTCAGGCCTAGGAGACACTGTTCAGACATCTTGCTTTCGTGATGCTCGTTTCTGTGGAGACCCTGGTCTTCTGATTTGATGACGAGATGGTGGTTGGCCATCTTTAAGGAAGATGAGGAAATCTCTTGTGTACCTGGTCGATCACGGATGAGGTCAGAGACAGCCCTTGTGTCAACTTCCATTGGCTCTTCTTCTTCTTTGATCCTGACGTCATGGCAGTTCACTTCCTGGCGTTCTGTGATTGGTGGGAAATCTGTCAGTCTGTGAGGTCACTATGAATCCTGAACCATCACTTTCATATTAAACAAAACTTCTAAGGCAAATTCTACAGTAATTGTATTTCTATGACTTCAGACCAACACACACACACTGTACCTGCCAGTTTCCTCAGCATGTCTGAAGCCAGCGTGTCCGTGGTGGCGTTGCCATCGGGTGTGTGCGTGAGGGATGGTGGCTCAGGACTCGCCCCAGGGCCGTCTGGGGAGAGAGCGAGGCCCGGCTCGTCCTGCTGCCCGCCACGCACCTCCAGCAGAGCCTCCCGCCGCTGAGGCTCCGCCTCCATTAGGATCCCAGGGGGCACCTGGGCCTTCTGGGTGGCCTCTGAAGAGAAAAGTTCACATTACAGCACATTGACTGTACATGACTCACAATGACATATTCATATACATGACAAAGGTGTGTGGACACACAGTGAATTCTGAATCAATCATTCTATAACTATATATAAAGTCACTGATCGTCTTTATATACAGGGAGTTATTTTATATATATTGTTGAGAATTTGGATTTTTGCAGAGGTTGCGTATGTTCGTTGTGAGACTTTTTTTCCATTTCAGAGACAAATCGATCAATTGAAAAATTATTTATGAATTAAAAATAATCATGTTTTGCAGCCCTATGCATTGAGTCATATATATATATATATATATATATACAGTGTATGTGTGTGTGTGTGTGTGTGTGTGCTACCTGACAGCTTGATGAGGAGGTCTGACGCCATCTTGGTGCTGACATCAGGGCTGAACAGAGAGGTGGCTGCTGGGAAAGGGCTTGAACCTTCGGCGTGTGTGTCCTGTGTGCGTTCAGCATGTGTGTTGGACACACTTAGTGAACGAGCATCACCACCAACACTACCACTGGTGTGTGTCTGTGTGTGTGTGTTTGCAGGGTGTGTGTGTCGTTTGGCTGCATCAGAGGGAGGCTGCAACACACTCGACCCACGCTTCATTTTCCGGCGTGCGAGTGTGTGTGTGTGTGTTTGTAAAAAGAGAGGGAGTCAAAACTCAGGAGAGAGGAGGGCAAGAGAGAAGGAAGAGGAGGAAGAAGAGGAGGAGGAGGAAGGTAGGGCTGCTAAAATAAGACAACTGTGTTCTTCATCATATGGAAGTGAGGAGAGCATGATAAAAGAAAAGAGGGAGGAGGTAAAGGAGAGAAAACGAGGGAGGATTTGCTCTTCAGACCGAGCTGCTGCTGCCTCTCATTGACCTGAAAGAGAGAGAGAGAGAGGGAGGGAGGGAGGGAGGGAGAGGGAGGGAGAGAGAGAGAGGGATGGGTGGAGGGAGAGGGAGGGAGAGAGAGAGAGAGGGATGGGTGGAGGGAAGGGGCATGAACGAGGGGGGAGGGAGATAAAGTAGATGGATTGAGAGGAAGAGAGGCGTCGAGGACGAAGGGCGAGAGAGGACAGGGAAGAATGGAGACAGAGAGAGAGAGAGAGAGGAGAGAGAGAGAGCGAGAGAGAGGGATGGGGAAGATGAAGGGACGAGGCAAAGGAGAGGAGAAGAAAAAAAAGAAGAAGGAACATGAACAAAGTGAATCTGTGAATTAATAAATTATTGAATTGAAAAAGGTCCAATAATAAGGGCACAAATCATCCCACGTTATCGCCATGGTAACGGACCCTGCTGAGTCGTCTCCTGCCCTGACCTTCCCACCAATCAATCGTCAATTATGATCAATAATCATCAATGATCGCTTCCACCTGCCAACAATTGTTAGCCATGATAACTTCCTGTCGTTGACACAAATACAACGATTAACACATCAGCTCTATTTCTTATTCGAACATAATATAATTAAATATAATTGTGGTATTACACAAATAACACTTTGACTGTTAAAAATAAAAATAATAAAATACATACATTTATTATTATTATTTAATATTTCATTTTAGAAGATGTATTTCTTGTTATTATATGTGTTTAAAAGATACAATTAAAAACTAAATTAGTTACAGCCACCTGTAAAAAAAATTCTAGAATATTGAATATGAAAGAAAAGTAAATACCAATAAATAATATTGGTATTTAATATTGCATTGTAGAAGAAGTATCCCTTGTACTTATGTTATAGAATTAAAAAATCTAACTTTTGCAGGTTCAAGTTAATAACAGCCACCTGTTAAAAAAAAGCTAAAACTTGTGTTTACTAGATGGGTTTAAACAATATAATATAAATATATTTTAAAACAATGCAGGTTGAGAAATATTAAAATATGAATAGCTAATTAAATTGAAAAAAATTTATAAAATTCTGAATCAATCCACAGATTGTATTTTGATATTGTGAATGCAGGTATATTACATAAGTTAAATAGAGAAAAGAATGGAAATTAGAGCTGCAATGATTTGTCACTTAATCATCTGTTGATCAGAGGAACATTTATACTAATTAAATTGAAACTAGACATTTAAATCAAATTTCGTAATATTTGTTACTAATGGAAAATCATTCATTAGATAAAAATGATCAAATGGAAGTTGAAACTTCTTTGATATAGAAATCAGCATACATTTAAATTTATATAAAATATGAATAAAACATGATGCTCGTGGCCTCGGTTCACTCTCTACCCTCATCGACCCCAGCCTCCTGCCTCCGTCTCCAGGCGACACGGTGCGGGCTCCCGCCGCCGCCGCATCCGACTCAGAGGCGACAATGACCGGGCACCAGTCTCCTCCGTGTGACCCCCTCCTCTCACTAACCTCCACCCGGCCGCCTCCCTCCCTCCGCGGCTCCCCCGGTGTCGGTCGGTCGGTGTCAGAGCCCCCGGAGCTCCGCCGTTAGCTGCTTCTCCTCCCCCCTCAACATGGCTGAACGGCCGCGGCGAGTCACAAAGTCACCCCCCGCTGCGGGACGACGGTGGAGCCGCTGACTCCCGCTAATTTAGCTGATTTCTAACGTGATTGTCTCCGGTTACCGGGAATGAGGGCAGGTGTCAGGAGCCCCGCCGTTACCCCCCCAACCCCCCCTCCATGCAACATGGCTGAACGGTAACCCGACCTCACAGGACCTCCGGAGTCTGGCTCACGGGTCAGTTAGCATCGACTACCGGACACCGTCAGCGACAACACGCGCTCAACCGGGACCGGACGCTTCTCTACGGGCTCATCTCCCCTCCGTGACTTACCGGTACCGGGAGGGCAGGTGGTGGCGGCGGCGGCGGCGGTGGTGCAGTCCGGGGCACAGCCTGGATGTAGACCGGAGATTTCTTCCATGTTCAACTGCCTCCTCTTCTCCTCCCGGTTCTCTGACATCACGGCTCCGGTGTCGTTAACGGCGAGAAAGTAAAAGAAAAAAAAATGGAACCGGGTTCGTTTCTTCCCCCGAACCCGAGGATGACGGGTCGGTCACCGAGCAGGGCAGATGGAGGTTTCCGCCTCCTCTCCCAGTGTGTGTGTGTGTGTGTGTGTGTGTGTTTGAGTATGTGTGTGTGTTTCTGTATGTGTGTGTGTGTGTGTGAGATGCAGTGTGTCCCTGTCCACGCGCCGGATCACCGCACAAGGGCAGGACACGACGGGGGGGATCCCGGGCACACGCGCCTGTACCCGCACCGAACCCGCAGAATTAAAACCACCCGCAAATAAAGTTACGTTTAAATTTCAACCATCCGATTAGAAACCGGAGGAAACACGAGAATCTGAGCGAGGTTAGAATCTACACGGCCGGATCAACCTTTTTCATGGCCCCTGGGGCAAAGAAATTATCATTGGACACCAAAGGGACACCAGCACTTACTTGGTAATTACTTATTAGAAACCAGTAGAGACGTGTATGTACGTGTGTGCGCACCATATCACCGCACAAGGGCAGGACACGACGGGGGTGAACCCGGGCACAAGCAATATTAACACCGCAATTAATCTTACATAAGACATTTCAAAGAACTAATTAGAAACCAGTAGAAACACATAAGAATCTAAGTTTGGTTACTACTGTTGCAATCAACACGGCCGGATGATCTCTTTTCATGGCCCCTGGGGCAAAGATTTGGTGCTGGAGACCAAATTAACACCAGAACTTATTCTTATTAGAAACCAGTGGAGACTACAGTTGGTGTGAGGGTCGGGTCTTTGAATCTTTGAATCTTGAGGGTTACCACTATTAAACCATGACCCAGGTTTACCTATTTCATGAGTGAATGTTTGGGCCAGATGTGATTAAACTTCCTGCGGGAATTACATTGTGTTTATATCTAATCTCATCCATTTTTCTGCCAAATCTCAAAACCAACCCTAACCGTGCCGGGTATGGAGGGAGGTGTAACGGCGCCGTGCACACACGTGTAAACTCAGACTGGGTTAAAAACCACAGAATTTGAGACGATGTATGGAGCCGGAGGAGATGGTTTGGCTCAGATCGCTTGGCAGTGACGAATGAGACTCAGAGAGGAGCAGTAAATTACTGAGAGTTTTTACCGTTCATGTTGAAAAAGACCCAATAAATACTAAGCAGAATTCCCCCCCCCTGCCTAATTTTACCTGTTGTAGTGGTGGTAGTAGTAGTGACAGTGACAAAGTACTATTGTAAGTAGTTTAATCAGCGGTGGTGACAGTAGGATATTGATGAGAGTGGTATCAGTAGTACCCAGTCAAATACTGCAGTAGTATTTTGCAGCTGTGTTCATGTTGAATGGTGCAGTGTCCTAACTCAGCCTGTAGGGGGAGACAGAGACAGGTGTTTGTGAAAAGGCTGAGCTGAGACGTGAAGTGAACTCAAAGTAGCAGCTCTCACTGTCCCGTGTATTTTATTTTGTTGTCATTGTTTTATTGTTCACACTCAGTGTTCAGCAGTAACACAGTTTGGACTTTTACAGTTTCAGCTTCTGTCTGGACCCGAAAAACTGGAAACTCTGGAAATCATAAAACTTGGATAATATCAACCCCAGTTCCTGAATTATGTTTAAATTAAGTTTTGTGTATCACACAGACAATACAGATTAAAAACTGATTTTGAGCTCTAGAACAAAGTGTCATTTAAATCTTTGGATGATGCCAAATTTCTATATTAAAAAAGATTCAATAAAGAGTGAACTACAAAAAAAAAGTAGTAAAAGCAGCGACTCAGGAAACATTCACCAGCAAAAATAGTTGTGACTCATCTTCGGCAGCTGCTCCGACCTGCTCCTCTTCATCAGCCCTCATCATCAACGTCACAGTCTCTGAGGCAGAAACACATGTTACTGTATATAAACCATCAGTGGCTATATATAAAGATGATTAATGACTGTGTATAAAGACAATCAGTAACATTTGAACATATACAACCGTGTGATAAGAAGTACGTTAAATGAAAGAAGTCATCATTGAGATTAACTTAACGTTTACTTCGATTTTTTTGTCTGGTCCATGTCCCGTCTGCTAACGTGGAGGACACAGAGTTTATACTCTTTACTACAGCCACCAGGCAATCAAGACAATTTGGCTTCACTTTGGGGAGCTGTAATGTCGTCCATCTTTCTTTACAGTCATTGACGCGTCCGACGTGTTCTTACAAAGCTTTGTAGAAACTCTTCTGGTTCATCATGTGTTCTCTGAAGATGTTGATCGCTTTGAACACGTCCATCTTGTCCTGGTTCTCTTCCATCACCACTTTGAACCTGTCCCACACAAAGACACAGTGGAAAATACGTCCAATCTTAAAGCTCTCTGGAATTTTAAACATCCTCCCTGTGACTATAAATTCTAATCGGGATCACAGGGATGTGTCTAATTCATTGGTTAAATGTGTAGGTGAAGGCAGAGAACAGTCGTCGTGACTTCCTGCTGAGCTGCTGGGTACTTGCAACTCTGCCACATTTTCGTCAGTTTCTCAGTTAAATAATATTTGCCACAGGTCATGATCTAAAATTCTAATCTTACCAATTAGTATTTCAATGTGTACGTTAATATATGTAGATTCCTAACATTCCAGTGAACATGTACCTGTGGGTCCAGGCGACCTCCTGCAGACTGTCCCTGCTCCACTCCTGATAGGAGGAGTCGACCCCAGGCATTAGCTGGGGACCAGGCTTGCGCTGCAGTAGCTCCTCAGCCAGGAAGCTACGGAGCCAGGCCCGGGCCGACAGAGCCACCAGCCAATAGACCGGCTCCTCCAGAACCAGCGAGTGGAAAGACTGGAGGGAGAACTGGAGCCACTGTGAGGGGAGTGGAGGAGGGAGGCTCTGGGGGAGGAGACAAGGAAAATATATAGATTCATATCTTCTTTTATTCGTGCATCCTTACTCCTCACATGTTTGGTTTTCAGCATAAACTTAGATATAAGTGGACTTCTCATTTTAACAATTTATACAATTTATAATAATTTTAATATTCTTACATTAATTATATTTATATATGTTTTTTGTTAAAAAATATGTTGCCATTTTAATAATTCACAGAAATGTTTTCCAAATGGCTGAAAGATAAAGAGAGATAAAGCTCCACATCAGCACTTTCCATCTCTACGTTTTATATAAATCAAGCTTTATGATCTATGAATTAAACATGCTCCGTGTTCGCCGCTGCACAGACTCGAGTCTGTCGGGGGTTCTCACCTGGTTCCTGCAGCTGTATTGTTTGAATGTGTCGCGCAGCAGTGAGTTTATTTCATTTGATTCCTGCAGACCACAGATCAGAACCTGAGGAAGAAGATGAGTTCATCAAACCAGTTCTGAGGAAAAGAGCCTGAGCACCAATTGTCCTCCTTCCTGCTTCTATTACAACATCGAATTACACTGGTATCGGTGAAAACAACCCCTGCTCCAACTTTCTTTTCAAATTAAAAACAAATATAAATAATATCAAATGCAATTGAAGCCAAGTCATATCCATTTAAATCAATACAGACAAAGAAACATAATAAAGAATGAAAGACATAGAGAAGAATAGGTGACCTCTGACCTCCAAAGTGCTGCTGACTCTCTCTCTCTCTCTAAAAAATGTTCTAGTTCATGCATATTATTTATCAGACCCACCTGTCCTGCTGTGACGTCAAAGTATCTTCAACGAAAACAAAATATAGCAGTTTTCAACCACGTCCTCAGGTTGGTGTGGAGCAGCAGCAGCTTGTTATTCTTTCACCAGGTGAGCGCCACACTGAGGAGACACCGGTCCAAAACCCGGATCAGTTCAAACCATCGGTCTCACCTGAGCTCCGTGCGATTGACTGATCCTAATTCACCTGAGGTCTGCACCGAGGAAGTGTGCGCAGGACAGGACGGTCTCCCATTGGCTGCGGGGGCTGCGGGGGCGGGGTCACAGATGCAGAGCTCAGGTTTCAGTAACCGTTACATGACGTCACCTGACCGAGACCTTTCAGCACACCCATTTGTTATTTAATATTCTTATGTTTTCTTCTTTTAACTCGTGATTATGATTGTTTTATAATATGATTCAAACATTTTCTTCTCAGATTAGGACCTGAAACATCCCCCTCCTCCCCTAGACGTGTTTAGATGACATATTTACTGATGTCTATGAGTGTGTGTGATTTGGTGCAGCTTGATTGAATTTAAGTGGGGGGGATCCTGTAGGGAGGCGGCTACAGCTGGTCTACATCCTGTTAGTTAGTGTGTGTGTGTGTGTGTCTGTCTGTGTGTGTCTGTCTGTGTGTGTGTGTGTGTGTGTGTGTGTGTGTGTGTGTGTGTGTGTGTGTGTGTGTGTGTGTGTGTGTGTGTGTGTGTGTGTGTGGTTGTTGTGTGTGTGTGTGTGTTGTGTGTGTGTGTCTTAATCTCAAAGAAAACCCTCCATGAGAAAAGAGAAGACAGACTTTCCTCTCTGGAGTCTTCAGTGAATTATATGGTTTAAATAATCGTTAACGTTATTTTAACATCATGTAGAGACATGTTGAGATGTAGAACATGTGAATTTGCAGGAACACGTCCAAAACAATGGGCTAAAACATTTTATTTGTGAATATAATGTATTTCAGTTTCATTTCTTACATTTATCAAAAATTGCATAGTCCTGGAGGAATATTTTCCACAACCTGGCAACCCCAAACCTGTAAAGCATCCATAAATAATCCATTAATCATTGATAAAGCCGTTGATTACAGCCTGTAATGAACTTATTTGTGATGGACTTAGGGATGCGACCCCCCTCCCTCCACATCCTGGACCCAAACCGTCAGACCCCCCCCCACTGACAAGCTTCAAACCAACTTTAATTTCACCCTCACTGATCTCTGCTGGGATTCAAACAGTCCACAGGGTTTTAAACAAAGCTCAACCACACAGACACTGAACCGCAGGACTGTAAAAACTGAAAAAGAAGAAGAAAGACAAACGGTCCTGACGGTCGCTGCTCCACGAGGTAAGGATGCTCACGGATAAATTCATCCTCACTCTGTTCATCTGTTCGTGTGTAATATATATATTATAATTATTTAACGGATAAAGTCTGATCAATGAGGATGTTCTGATTGGACATGACAGCAGCAAAACAAAAACCCAAAGTGTCGTTAAATACGAGACAGGATTTAAAACTGCTTTTAATCTACTTTTGTCGTTTATACAAATATATTCTTAATCCCCTAAATTACCGACCAAGGACCAAACATTATTCGGATTATTTGATTTTCTCTCTTCCATGTGTTGTTCTCGTATCAGTAAATCCTCCCGTCTTCTCTCTTTAATCTTCCCTTTATATTTGAATATATTTCAATAGATCTACACCATCATGAGACACACAACACAGGTTTTGATAGTCAAATATTTGTACAATGAGAGCAATGTGCACAGGCGGTTTAACCTACACTCATGAGTAAAGCAAGGTTATCAGAGGTGATATCCGACGTCAAACCAACACTGAATGTGGTCTGACGAGGGAACAGGGTGTGAGGACACCCTGTTACCTCGTCCCCGTCTTCAATGCAGCACATTGTATTTTTTTAATTGCTTGCATGATAATGAAGATGCACAGAAACAGGACTGTCCTGTTTCTGTGCATCTTCATTATCATGCAAACAATTTAAAAAACACAATGTGCTGCACTGAAGACGGGGACTGGATCAAATCCTGGATTTATATTCCTTCCTTTAGAAGAGAATTCAAATCTGTGCTAATTGAAAATAAAAAATATATGTATAATAATTTGTGTTTGTCCGCAGAGATGCCGTCTACCCTCTTCTGTTTGGGGGTGGGTGTGGTCTTATTCTCGCTGGCTCCGCCCACCCGGTCGTTTTCCCGCGGTGCCAGCCGCACCTCCTGTCAAGAAATGATTCCCGGTCACATTCGTGCTCAACCCCAGGACCCGCAGCGCAGCTTCGTCACCCTGCGCACATCTGCCTCCTCTTACCTGCCAGGACAATTAATTACAGGTAGTAATTACAGGTAGTAAGTACCGTGTGCATTCCAATGTACTCGTACATTAACTCTTAAGCGAACCTGATCCATAGACTGAATAAATATGAACGTCATGACAGCTTCCAAAAGTGAAGCCAAATCATCTGGATTGCCCCCTGGTGGCTGGCTACAGTAAAGGTCATGCCACATGGCCGGCACCTTAAACCTTTTCATCCCCTGGGTTCCTCATTTCACAGTAATTGTAAGAACACTACAACAACGTGTTTGATATCTCTTCGTTGTGTTTCTTCGTATCCATACCTGTATCCTCAGTAACTGTCCGAAGCTCTCGGGACTTCATGGGTTTCCTGCTCCAGGCCCGGAGCGTGGAGGGGTCCGGGGGCAGGGCTGGAGCCGGGGGCAGAGCTGGAGCTGGAGTCAGGGCCAGAAGTGGAGTCGGAACAGGCATCAGGTCCACAAGAGCCGGCCCAGTGGTGATGGGTGGCTCCTGGACGCTCACTCCTCCTGGAACTCACACCCTGCGCTGCCTCTCAGAAGGCGACACCCTCACCCACTCTGATAAACAGCTGAAGAGAAACCTTTCGTTTGTGTGGAGAGCTCCTGATGCACCCATGGGTGACATACGTTTCTAGTAAGTATAGTCCACTAATATTTGTGAAAGGAAATGTAGACAAACGTCATCAGAATCCAAAGTCTAATGTCAATGTGTGATTATATATAATCTCCATACCTTTTTCCACTATTATATCATTTTTATTCAACAACACTCAAAACTCTGTCATTCCAGCATCACAGTGGTGCAGTCGTACTTTGTGTATTGGGCAGGTATTGAGTCTGCAGTGGTGCATGATGGGAGTCGCAGCTCTTGGAGTGGGAGCAAAACCACAAAGGTTGATGGAGAAACTCCAACTTCTGCACTGCAGGAATATGAAGTTACTGCTCTGCCAGGTACACAAACTTGTGTAGTGATGAGTCGTATAATGCAACACAAGTTGGCTTCTTCCTGTCATCCTATCTACACTTCAATGACACTGATACTTTCCTTTTTCTCACCCTATTGCCTCACAGCTCTCAGAGCCTACAGCGCATCAAACAAACCAACAAATGAGACAGCCAACCCTGCTACTACCACAGGACACAGTCTACCAAGAAGCAGTGGAACCCAACGCTACAGGTCCCTGGAACCAGTCACCCGTCCCAGCCTTGGCAGAGACCACCTGACCAACCAGGCAGGTAATGACAGGAACAGCCCACAGAGTGTGTTACATTAACACACTTTAAACTGCACATTGCACATTCTCATTGCACTCCTGTTTTGCATTTTGCATTTACTTTATTTTATATATTTTTTTCTATATATATCCTTTTATTTTATATTTGTTTTTTTTCATGTGTGTAGTACTTATTGTGTTTTTATGTTTTATGTTCCTTGTATGCACCTACATACCAAGGCAAATTCCAGGTAGGTGTAAACCTACTTGGCAATAAATACTTCTGATTCTGATTCTGATTCAGGAACTCTTCAAAATGCTTCCAGTAACAGTGAGAGAACAGGATTCCTCGCTGGTGTAACAGGAAGTGACACAGGAACCTTTGTGACTCATACTGAGGAACTCAAACGCTCTCTTTTCCTGTCCAACCACTTTCCAACAGCCCCAAGCTCCTCAGCTGAGAAGGCTGCAGAAACCCGACCTACTACCACTGTTTTACCAGACATCACTGTTCAAACCTTAACCAGTTCTCGGTCCCTTTCTTCCTTCACTCTTCTAAATGATGCTGATATGGAAACAAAAGAGGCAAAGACAAAGTTACAGGATCCAAAACTGTCAATTGTGACAAAAATGGTAAATACCCAAACCACCGCATATGCACATTCAACCAATCACAGCTTCAGCAAAACAAATTCCCCAAGACTCAGTACCCACAATCCAAGAGAACCAATCCAGGATCATACTAATACAGTAAAGTTCAAGACCCAGAGTAGTTCCTTTAAGTCCCGGAGGACAAACCTGACGGAGTCCAAAACTAGTCTAATAAAAGATGAAAATGGAAGCAGGTCACCATCCCAGCCCCAGAAATCTCACCTAAAATCTCCCCTCTATCCCCAAACTTCTTCATCCAAGTCTTTCCTTCCAGTTCAAACCTCCCAATTCAAATCCCTTCCCCATTCCATCACAATTTCAACCCCATCCCAGGCCCAACCTAACAAACCCTACAAGTCTGTGAGTGATATAACCAAACCTCAGGCTGAAACCAGTCCATCCAACCCTCAGCTTCAAACAACTGCCCCTCTGAGGAGCTACACCAAAGCTCTGTCCCAAACTATCCCCACTCAAACTCCCCAGACAGACCAATCCCATTCGGACACACCACCTGAGGCTCAGAGTATCTCTCCCCTACCACAGCCCCATTCCCAAACTGGTGCAGCCCCAGACTTCACCTTTGAATTGAAGCAAACTCAATCCTCAGTAACTCCTACATCCTTGAACTCTCTACTTCTCACATCAAGGTTTTACCCAGTCTTTGCTACAAATCAGGGAAAAGAGGTCACAAATCATCAGTTTCAAACAAATATCAAAACCACTACCGTAATTTTCCCTTTCCCCTCAACCACTCCGTCACCTATGTCTTCCGGGTCTACCCTTCAATCTTCAGCCTCGTCTTCCTCTCCTCGTTTGCCTCCATCTACTCTTATCAATCCTAGATCTACCACTCCTCTTTATCCCTCTAGAAGTTCCACCGAGGTAAGGGTACATCCATCTTTAAGATCAACATTGTTCACCCATTCCTCATCCTCCTCTTTAAAAAAACAACCCAAAACAGCTCCTGCACGATCTGCTCCTCCTTCCCCAATTTCTGTTCCTCCTCATTTCCCAGCTGTCCAACCTTCCCCTACTTATCCTGTGCCGTACTCAAACTCTTCCGACAACCCATCACCAGCTCCCCTGTTTCCCCCGGTCCCCTCAACTAATCCTTCCTCGTCTCCCTTTACCTCTTCGAAGTTGAACACAGGTTCGACCTTTTCCTCATCCTCTTCTTCCGCCATCTCATCAGCCCTCCCCTCCACTGACTCATCCACCTCTTCCACACCCTCTGCTTCACCTTCACCTCCTCCTTTGACTGGACTAGCATCTTCCTTCTCACTGGGTTCCTCGTTTTCTACGTCCTCCCAGTCTACCTCCCCTCACCTAGGACCCTCTCCAGCTCCCCTTCGCTCTCTCTACAACCCCCCCATGTCCTCTCCTTCCCCTGTGCCCTCCCAGAAGCTGACCATGGGCCAGAGTCTGCTGATCCAGAATCACATTGCCCCATCAGATCCTCAGCCCGACCTCACCCCAGCAACACAGAGAACAGTGGTTCATCCGAATCCTGAACCTCATCCAAACCTCGACCCAAACTTCAAACTAAATCTCGGTTACGAGTTGAAAACACACCTTCCCAAAACTGATACTAAACCAAAACGTCCTCCCAATCCCCCTGGAACTCCAGACAAAGAGGGGAAGTATCCAGACATTATCCCCAGACACAGTGCCTGGGAGCTGGGCATGCTGCTGGGCTGCTCAGCTGGCTTAGGCATGGTGCTGGTGGTTGGGGTGAGGTACATGTACCGGCAGGCCTGTGGTAAACGGACAGAGGTGACGCTGAACGACAGGGAGAGAGAGTATGAGAGAGGAGAGAGAGGAGAGAGAGGAGAGAGAGGCCTGATCCATGTCCAGGAGTGTGGGGACTTGGTCAGAGTCCGAAGAATCAGAGAGAACAGCTTTGTGCTTCTGGCAGAGTACGATATACTGGCAGCACCTGGAGACTGAAATACAGGAAACATGTGTAATAATATATGAACAAATGGACAGAGAAGGTATCAAAATACTTCTCAAGATCAGAGCTGCTGTGAGGGCAGAAATAACCACAACTGAAAAACATAAACATTCAACAATACATTGGTTGTAGGAAGCGAGTTAACATAGAATGACTTTTAAATCAAATTAAAATAACACTAAGCTATTTTAACAGGATTACAAATCATGAACATAAATATTAACATTAAGACTTTTACACTTTCTAAAAACTATAAACATTATTATCGCAGCCTCGATCAATCCTGCAGGTTTTGAAGTGTGTTAATCTCGTTGTCATATATGACCAAACTTTCTTCGGTCCTTCTTAACAACTTTTTGGGAAGTTGGAATAAAACGTTCCTGCCACCAACATGTTTAGAGAACTAGTATTTAAATCTGCCTCCTGACGTATCGTAGACACGAGGATGACAAACACCATGTGGTGGACACTCTTTTCACATGAAAATGTATAGTTTTTCACTAGATACACAGTAGATGTATATGATTGCATAACTGGAGAACTTGTTTGTATAAATTCCAGTTTTGTGTGCTGATTTAGCAGGAGACAGTATTAAAGCTTTAAACTTATGTCTTTTGGTTGCACTTAATAATAAAGTATTTTTTCACTATCACGTGTCTTGTCCTGGGTGTCACTGCTGTGCTTAGTCATATAAAATCAAGAGGGTCTGATTGTGTGATCCGAAGAGCACAAGGCCTCCAGGGTCTGCTGGAGAGGCTTATTTTAGCCTTGCTTCTTCAAATGACGAGACAGAAGGACCATCTGTCAAACACAAGCTGGGTCAGTGGATTTAATGAGCTGCCAATACTTCCTTGGGAGTCTCAGTGTTCTTCCCCTTCTGGTCAGACAACAAAATGTAAGCAACACATATCTGGTCCATTTAAGAGCACGGAGATATGAGCACAACATATCATAGAGTGTAAAGTTTTTATTTCTTTATAGTTTCTTTTTAAAATAAACAATACCCATACATGTCAAACTCACCATCTTCAAAATCGTAAAATAAACAGCTGGAAAAACAATCGCAGTGTAAACGGACAAAGACTGTAAACGGTTACTGGACACATCAGAGTGAAGACCAGTTTTATGAATTAACACTGGAGAATTTTGTTAGCGATGCGAAAACATCTCTACCAACAAGGCTGGAAACAGCCGAGACCGAGGATGTACCATCGCTCTCATGTGTCGGTGAAAGTTGTGTTACATTAAGGTCCAGAAACTGACTTTTGTTTCCCATGAGCACCACGTTACCATGGATACACAAGGACACACAGCTCTGATCGGTGGTGGTGATGATGAAACATTCACCGTCACCCTGCTGAATGGGTGGTTCTCGTAAAAAAAATGTGTTCCCGACCTCTGAAACGTCGCCTACATTTCAGATTCTTCCTGTTTCTCTTAAATCATCAAGCTCACACTGTTTCGGAACATTCATCTCTTTAAAATGGATTTAAAGTTTTCAGTTGACGGAATAAAGAAAAGGAAAAATTATATCAGTAAGTCTACATCACCAACTCAGACTTAGAACAGAGCATCGTCTACATACAGATTCATACATAGACCCACCAACACAAAATTATACGAATGTGAGCAGCAATACGTCGTTTGGAAGGAGAGCAGGGTTCCATCTACATAAACACATATGTAGAGTCAATTGTGTGGTTCGACCGGATTTCAAAAGGAACTATACTCCTGCTTCCTGCTTGGTCCAAATCAGACGTGTACGTCAAATAACGTAGAAAATTTTAAATATACGTACAGTTTAGGTACATTTGTGAATAAGGTAAAAAAAAAAAGGAAACCTAAGAATGTGTATAGATCCGGGAAGAACGATGATATTTTGGTTGTTAAATTAGATTCATTACAACAGTGTGCATGTCGTACCTTCGTTATTTGGATCGATCATTCGTTCAACATTATTCCTTCACCACAGGACCGCTCCTTCCTCAACAAATACAAAAGCTTATTTCTGAAAGTGTAAAACAATCAAAACAAGCCGTCAATATTCCACCGTACATTTAAAGTGGGATCGTCCAGCATTAGTTTGATTATATCGATAAGTTAAGTGCGGGAATCATTCACATTTGTAGAAAAATGTAGAAAATAGCAAGAAAAAACCCCCCAAAAAACAATGGTCCCAGTAACTCCACCCATCACGTCCCCGTTTTTCATAACAAACCCTCTTTGTTACAAAAAAAAAAACCCAAACAGGATTCTTTTGGGTTATTCCATACAAAAATAAATCATGTACTTTAGCTTCTTTTAAATATAAAAGTTGGAAATACAAGAGTCTTTCATTCACGTAGAAACTGAGAAAATCAAGGCAACTCGTCTCCTTCGCCACGCTGAGGTCTCTGTTGATTGGTTGTTATAAAGGCACACATGACTCCGCCACAGTCCACTTTGTATCGCAGTGCAAAAACCATGAAAACACTGATTCCCTCGCCGTCAGATGGGCTGGAGCGGCGGCTGCTGCTTCACCACCTGAACAGAGAGCCAAGAAGCACAACGTGTCAGAGAGGGAGATCTTCAGCAGAACAGCAGAAGAGCGGAAAGTAAGAGGAACGAGTAAAGAGCATGAATCTCCCACCGTCACCAGGTTCTGTGGAAATAGTGTCAAAAGTAAATGAATCAGGTTTCTCCAAATTTCATTAGAGTAGTGAGAATTAAATGTCACAGGAAGTTTTAAGAAAATCTGATTTAAAAAGAACAAACGGCGAACGAATAATTGATTAGAATTTTTTGTTGAAATGATTCAAGAGAAATGATTTATGCGTCAAAAGCTGCTCTCTAGTTGCCGCAGCTTTGGACGCAGCTACAAATAAACTACAAATGGAAAAGTAGAATATTAAAATGAAAACAATCCACACAATAAACATAGATTAAAAGTATATACCTGTAAACGAATCAGTAACATTTTATCAAAAGCCAAATTGAAAAGTTTATAGATAAGTCTAATCAGTAGATAGGACCACGACTTTTAAGAGCTTTTAAGGGCAATTAAAAAAAAAGTGTAATTTGGGTGAACTAGCCCTTTAAGCATCACCATTAAAACCACCACCATTAACCCCAGTCAACCCATCCGGTGCTTGATTCAAGTGAAGCTGGTGGATTTGCAGCAGTGAGTCCAGCAGCAGATTGTTTTTCCTGCCAGTAGGGGGAGCTGTTTCACTCAGGTCGCATTAGAACAGATTTTAAACTAACATCAGAAAACCCACAGGAAGCTGCTGGACGCACCGTCACAGAACCACTACAGACATTACTCCATAACTAAATCAGTTCTTGTTTGTTCGAGTCAGTTCTCTACTCACAGGACAGTAGTGTTGGAACGCGGCCCTATCTCAACAACAGACTAGACTGTAGGAGAGGAGACAAGGTGAACAGGTGAGTATTGGAATGCAGCCCGCTGTCTGTTAACTGGTCAGATTAGGAGCTCTGAGCCAGCGCACTGAGGCGTCACCGGTGATCGGCGCGTACCTTCTGCTGCGTGGTCATCCAGCTGCGGATGGTCGGCACGAGGACGGAGCCGAGCAGGATCTGAGCCGGGTGGTAGATCAACAGGGGAACTGAGATCAGGGAGAGGTGCTCGTAGCCCTCGAACACGATCTTCAGCATGGGGATACCTGGACACGGATCACACACAGACACAAGATGAAGATGAAGAAGTTAATCAAAGATGGTTTATGTCATTTAGGTTGTTCTTATAATAACACTGATGTTTGTTCATGTTCCTGATCAGTTTGGTTTTAATTAGTTATTTGATGATATAAAAAACAGGCTGAGACGTCATGATTGACTCTGTGTGTGTGTGTTTGTTTACCCAGGGTCAATGACTTGTGTGTGGAGCAGAAGATGATGGCGACAGTGTCTGCAGGACTGAATCCTGAACCCGCCCTGAAAAGAAACAAACGCGAGTCAAATTATTTTTCACACCGCTAGTTTCCTTCAATCTCTCATTTTCTCTCAAGAAAGAGTGAGGAGAAAACAGAAAGGAGAAGTAAAGGAGGATGAGAGGATGGAAAACAGAGGAGGAGACTCACCTGCTAGAAAAGGTGAACGTTAGCAGCATGAAGCTGAGCTGGATGGAGAAAACTGTGGAGAACAAGAAAAAGATTTTGCCATTTGGTCTTAAAAATGTTGAGAATGCTGATCCGCAACTGCATGTGGAGCCAAACATTGTCAAGGTGTGTACTGCCACTTTAGTGAGACCAGGGAAAACTTTCTCAGGTAGTCTGTAGCCAGAAGCTGGCAGCATCACTAACTCCACCCTGCTCTTTCACTACTACATTTGCTTGCAGATCAACAAGTTCCTTCTGTAGAGAGGCCATATCGACGCACTTGAAGGTAATTTTAGCCTCCTGTGAAAACGTGGTCACGTTTTTGACAGAAAAGGATTCTGAATGAAAAGGAGGACCTGTTCTTCCAGGCTGAAGTCATCAAAACGATCACTGAAGTTTCCAATCAGTTTTTCTAATGAACTCAACATGAGAGGAAATATCTCTCTCACCCTGAATTTGCTTCATTGCTGGAAAATGTGTAAAGTTCTCTTGGAGATCCACTTTGAAAATCTCCAACTTCCGCTGGAAAGACTGGACAGCTGCTACCAAATCACACACAGAGTTGTTCTTGCCCTGCAGTTTTAAGTTGAGGTAATTTAGGTGTGAGGTTATGTCAACTAAGAAGGCCATAAAATCTTTTTTTCTCTCATCTTCCCAAAACTGAGCAATCTGTCTGGCCTTGTGATTCTTCTGTTGTTCCAGGAACATTTTAATTTCGAATGGCCCAAACGCGTGCTGGAACTCTGCCTTTGCTCAACCGTCTAACATTGCAGTGCAGCAGCAGGTCATTTGAATTTGCATCAACTTCCGTCAGGAATTCTCGAAGGAGGCGATGTTTATGTGATGACGATGCCCTGAGAAAGTTGATAAGTTTCATCACAGTATTCATAACCTCTGCATACTCTTCTGAAAGAGTAGAGCACAGAACAGATTTGTTGAATTTTTTTCTGTCAGTTCACATCTTTCTTTTCCATCCAGAAGTGTTTCGGACACAGCATTTAAACGTCAACTTTCCCTAACTTTTGATAACGCCATACTTCGCCTTCATCTCCGTCTGCGTGCTTCTCTCTGCCTAGCAACCCGGCTGCACGGTATATATGGTAGCAACACATAGGACCCAAGCGGCTCCACTGGGCTGGCGTCGTTATGCCTGATTTAAAAGTCTCTTAAAAGTCAAACAAGGCCGCCGATGTATTTATACTTTTGTTTTTAATGGAAAGTCGCGGTCCGGATGGAAACCTCTCGCGGTCCGGACTTGGACCGGAGTCCGCCAGTTGGTGACCCCTGGTCTAAAGTCTCAAGACAAGGCTGATGGTCTGTCACCCCCTGGTGGCAACAACTGGAACATGCGAGACAAGTTTTTTCTTCCTTAAGGAAACTGTGTGTAGAAGGTGACAGGGTTATATTTTGTGTCAAGTGATCTCCTCATTACCTACAGACAGACAACCTGGAAACATAATAACTCCAGGCTCTGCCTATCGCTGCCACTGAGGCACAACACCAGAGAAACCTGTTCATTAGAGAGAACCGGAGTCTAAGCTGAGTTATCGTTCCTATTTTATCCCTGAACTTAGATGAATAAAATCTAATGAAGCTGGATCTTATTTTATTTTGCTAGATTATTTAAATCTTGAATATCTCCTGAAAGTTTCCAGCTTTGTCAACATGTTTTTGCCTTATCGTGTTTCCATGGAGACGTGCTGTGAGTGACAGGCGCTGGTACTGACTGATGAGGACGACCAGCAGCAGACTGGTGGGGTCCAGCTCGATGTTGGGGTTACTGAACGTGTCACAGAACGTGGTGTAGATGATCATGAGGAGGACGGCGCTGCTGACGACACCGAACGGAGGCTTCTTCCTCTCCAGAAACTCCCTGAGGAACCGTCGACACACCTGAGCACACACACGCACGAGAGAGACGTTCAGGCCGAGACCAACACTGTACAACTAACTACAACACACCACACACACAAACTCTTACCTGACCCAGGACCAGCGGCACCACGACCGTCATGAAGAGCTGAGAGAAGATGGAGGAGAAGGGAACGGACGATGAAGATCCAAGCTGCAGGAGGAGGAAGAGGAGAAGGAGAAGAACCATGAGAGAGATAAAGACAATCCAACGCAAACACACGGTAGGAATGACATCATCACGAGTCTTTTACAGACGTATCAGTGTTTGTTTGCTGATATGAAAAATATATAATACACTTAAAATATCAAACCTTGATTGGATTTCTTTATCATAATGAAGTCTGAGAATCACCAATGACTTTTTAAAATATATAGATTGGTCAGTATATTGCTATCGGAATAATTGGTACTGGTCCCAAACATCCGGCCGACTCCAGTCATAAATTATGATATCATAATGTCTGTCTGAGATGTTTTAGCTTCATTTCTGGAGGAAGTGGAGACTCGACCTTCATCTTTCTTTGTGTTTTTGTTTTCCACAGGTCGGACTTACAAAGAGCAGCAGCAGCACTGGAGTCACGACGATTCCCTGCAGAACCAAACCACACAGTTACATCCTGAACCAACGTTCATTCATAATTCACAGTCCGACCCTGAAAGCATCTCACCAAGAAGCTCCCGAACGCTGAGTTGAAGATGGCGGCCGCCTGGAGACACACACACACACACACACACGATCAGTTACCATGTCAACACGCTGCTCATTGCTCTTCAGCATCACACCATCCGTCAAACACTGGAGGACAATAACCTGCGAACATGTGAGCGTGTTACCTCGTTGCCTCCGACCGCCTTGGTGAGAATAACGGCGGATGACACCGGAGGGGGCATGCAGCTCACCGTCTGTAACCTAGGCAACCACGACAGCAGGATGAAGAGGAGGATGAGCACGAGAAAGGCGAGGAACAATCATTTCCCACCCGTCGTTCAAAAGGTCAAAGGTGAGACACATTTAGAACGATGTAATCACATTAGAAAAGTGATCATAGAGGGTTAACCTCCCCTCGCAGTAGGACCTTTTCAAAATAAAATGCGGTTTACACATTAAACTCTTTGTTACCATATAAATCACATGAACGCAGCTCAGTGGGATTATTAGACATCAAATGTAACTTTTGAATCATCAGGTGGTTCCTCCTGTCTAATTATGTTTGATTTCAGAGCGCCCCCATGTGGCGAGGAGGGTGAAAGACAGCTTTAAAAGCCATTCATTGAATTTGTTGCTTCAGGCCGTACACACACACGTACACAGGGTCTTTCAGTCTGTAAATAACTCGCCCTTCAGGTACAGTGTGGAAGGGACGTGAACAAAGGGTGGCATTCACAGACCCACTCTTCCTACCCTCTGAGCAGCCATTGGTCGATGGAAGTGAGCCCCAGCACTTGGAGCAGCAGCCACATGGCCAGCGGGAAGAAGACCAGCGTGAACGACTGCACAAAGAGGTGGAGGCGAACGTGAAGCAGCGCGCTCGTCAACTCCTGCAGAGACAGAAAAGAAATCACTTAGATTTGTATTACTCACGTGACACATGAGGGAAAGTGGCGAGCTGGTGTCAGTCGCTGTCTCACCTCAGTTTTCAGAGACAGGCCGCTGTTGAAGAAGATGAGCGAGACGGCAACATAGGCGATGGTGACCTCTGGCTTCAGTGGACCTGAGAGAGAGAGAGAGAGAGAGAGAGAGAGAGAGAGAGAGAGAGAGAGAGAGAGAGAGAAAACAAGTATATTTTTGGTTTGCGGACAAAACAAGATGTGAGGAGGCCATCGTGGGTTTTGGGAAACAAAAATTTACCATTTCATGGACCAAACAAGTCTTCGATTAACAAAGAAAACAATTGTTGATCGCATTCCTAATGTAAAAATAAATAAGACTAGTAATAATGTTGAAAACCTGGCCCTTATTTTTGTTTCTGTCTTGTGATAAAGAGTAGATTTGACTGAACAACAGTTTAAACTGAAGCAGCTGTGTCTTCTGCAGTTTAAAGCTGCAGTTTCCCCAGAGCACCTGAATGCAGCACAGACAGTAGCAGAGTTTATCTAATCTCCAGGTCGACATGTGAAGGTGTGATCGAGGCCACTTATCAGTTTAGGTCACGACCCAAATGTTGATTTATCTCCTTCACAGCTTTCGCTCTTCTTTACTTAACAGCAGCAGGTATATGGGCCCCTGGGGACCGTGGCGAAGTTAGTTTGAGGTTGGGTATTACACAGGGCTTTCACTTGGGGACCACGAATAAGAATAAAATACACCTGCATTGTTTTAAATAGCTTTTCATAGCTTCATGTGATCCACTGACTCCAAACCAGTGCTGAACTGTATTATTACCCTTGATGAGCACAGCTGTCCTAGTAGATTTGATCAGTCCTGACCCTGAACCGTTTTACTGCTCTGGACAAACAAGTTGGTGGAGCTCAGTGCCTAAAGGTGTAACCGCCCAATTAAACCAGCATTACCAGGCAATAATAAACCCTGAATTTGACAGGAAGCCGGTGACGAGAGGTCAGTGCTGGTTTAATGTGATCAGACTTAATGTTTCCACTCAGGAGGTGAGATGCTGACTCTTAGAGTCATCTCATCCAGAGGAAACAAGTCAGCATTGGTTTGGAGTCAGAGCGTCACGTGACACGGAAGCTGTCAGAATCAATTATCTCTAATTGAAGTATTAATGTCCAATGAGCAACATCCAACCTGACACCGACTTCACCGCCTCAGGTGAGTCACACAAGGTCCAACCGTGGAACTCAGCCCAGCGAGGGGGCGCGCACACGGGAGCGCGGAGCAGTGTGTTTACATTAGTGCTGATGAATGCAACGTGTCACCACACACACATTAATAACGAACTGCCATTTAAAAATCCCGCTATTTTACAGTGTTCTCCCTTTTACACGAACATTAACGTGTAGTGTGTCATTCATTCTTACATAATCTTCGACAGTAGGATCCAACCTTTAATTCGGCATAACTCACGTACACGAGATAACGTGTATTCACCGTGTTGGAGACGAATTCCGCCGCACTCCCTCATGTCCGTGGACAGAAACAGAGTAAAAGTTGTGACTTTATTTCCACTGAAACGCAGATTTAATAATCATTCACCTGCCGAGTTATTCAGCGACTGTCACCGGTTAGTTTAAAGTGTAAAGTTTGTCTTTGTTCGATACTTTAACTCTGATCCTGGTGTTTCTGAACAACTGCGGTGAACTTCCCGAGCTCCGGTTCTCAAACTCCGACCCTCTCACCTCCTCTCACGCCGAAGCTGGGCTGCAGTTTGGCGGATAAGATCACCACCACGATCCCGATGATGAACCATTCCTTCCGGACCCTCGCCAGGAGGCCCATGTTTCAGCCCCCGGGCTCCAGCTGATCACCCCGGCGTCCCCCGTCACTCCAGCCGGACCCGAGGCTCCGCAGCTCCGCAAGCTTCTTCTCCTGCTCCGGAGGATGTTCCGTCAGAAAACACCAGCGGGACATCCGGAGCTGCTTCCGGTCACATGGGCCGCAGCTCCACCGGTGACGACTGGAGCAGAGGCGCCGCAGAGTTTATGTTCAGTTACCGTAATGTAGGTAAAAACAACACCGGTACAAAGTATGTTTTTCTTCCTCTTTATACAAGAAGTTTAATCTTTTCTAAAACTCTTCAGATCAGATTCCAACGTTTAATGATGTTATATTTTTATCTTTTAAATTCTACGTGAAGTGTCTGAGTTTCTTGACAAGCGCTACGCAAATTAAATGTATTATTATTATGATTGTTTTATTATATTAAAGGAGGGTTCGTTTGACAAAATTATAAAAAGCAGCATACAATCATAGAAAAAATTGAATAGGGTTTTTAATAGTTAAAAACGATCTGATGATAATGTTGAATAAAACCAACAGCTGTAGAACTTTGTCACTAATGGTACAGAATAGTTCACACCTCTTCTGTATTAGTCATTTATTTGACATTTAACAAACAAATGAGATTATTTGAAACACATTAAAAGTGAATAATACAAATAATTTATCAAACAGCTTTGTCTGTTATGTTCTTTTAATGTCTATGTGCAGTAAAATGTTCATCTTCACTTCTTACACTGTTAAAGGAATAAAGGAGAATGTTTTGGTTTTGTTTGTCTTCACCGGCATCGTCAACAAGCTCCTGACTTCCTCTCATCTCTTGCCAGGCCAGCAGCCGTCACTGGGCTGCGGGCGAGGCCGACTCCACACTGTACTTCCTGGACTGAGCACGAGCGCAGCCCAGCAACACCTAAGGGAGGAGACGGAAGAGGAACAGGTGTGAATGTGTATGAGGATGTTTGCTGGGAAACAGATGTTGGATAAACCATCTTTATTATCTTTTCTTGTAATGTCGCAACAAACAACCAAACAAAGAAGGTGACGGGTGTGAAAACATGATCTCAGGTGATAAACATGCACCTGTGCTTTCTGCAGCAGATCCACGTTTCCGATGCCACAGGCAACTTCAAAACCCTGGAGGAAGAACTCACAGGCTCTGCTATACTGATGCTATGAGAGAGAGACAGGAGAGAGTGAGAGAGAGAGACAGAGAGAAAGCATAATGCAAACAATTAAATGTGTGTGTGTGTGTGTGTGTGTGTGTGTGTGTGTGTGTGTGTGTGTTTTATATACCGTGTTGTAGTAGATGTTGCCCAGACACAGGCAGGCGTCCGCCAGGTTGTCCTGCTGTCCAGTGCTACGAGTGATGTCTACCAACTTCTCCAGACAATGTACTGTCTCGTCTGTGTTACCCTCACTGACACACACACACACACACACACACACACACACACACACACACACACACACACACACACACACATACACACACATACATCAGTGTGATAAGAACTACCAACATGACAGAAACCATCTTTGACAAATTTATTTAACGTCTACTTCGATGTTTTTACTTTGGTCCATGTCCCATCTGCTAACATGGAGGAGGTTTATAACCTATACTGCAGCCAGCCACCAGGGGCAAAATAGATGATTATGTACAGTACGAGCAGTACAGTAATCAGTCGGATGTAACTGTGTAAACACACTCAGTGAGTCGGTGTGTGTATGTTTGTGTGTTTGTGTGTACCTCTCAATAGACTTGGCCATCGCCTTGTAGGCTTTACCCAGTCCATCAGCGTCCTGCGTCGTGCCACAAATCTGCATGCAGGTGTTGAGGAACTGGACAAACAGTTTTATTACTTAATTAAATAACATTCAGATCCATTTTCAATGATGATGACGATTCTGTACTCTGTGCTTTCTTACAGTCATTAAACTTCAGACTCAAACTGAAAATGAAAGTATCCTCTGAACAAGTACAGAAGCCAGAAATGACTCAATCCACTGAGTGGCTTAGTGGATTGAGTCATTTCTGGCTTCTGTACTTGTTCAGAGGATACTTTCATTTTCAACACACACACACACACACACACACACACACACACACACACACACACACACACACACACACACACACACACGTACCTTTTTGGCTGTGTTGTGGTCTCCTGTGAGCTGATAGGTAAGTCCCAGTCGATAGGCCGCCTCCCCCTCTAACTGTTTGTCTTCAGCTGAAACAGACACAGGAAACTACACACTACATTTTTAACTTCCCACAAAGTTAAATTTACTTTTCTTGTGAACACATACACCACCTCCTCTCAGTCTATAATTATCGTAGATATGTGTGTGTGTGTGTGTGTGTGTGTGTGTGTGTGTGTGTGTGTGTGTGCGTGCGTGCGTGTGTGTGTGTGAGCATGTTCCAATGCATCCATTAGTCACACCACCTGCTGTTTTTCAACATGTATTCACTTCCAAACGTTCACACTCACACCTACACTCAGTGGCCATGATGTAGCCCTTGTTGAGCAGCTCCAGGGCTTCGGTGTAGTTTGCAGCGATCAGCGGAGCAGCAGCTAACGTGTCGTAGATCCTCCACAGCGTCTCACAGGCCCGGAGCCTCAGGGGCCGACCGCTCAAGTCCAGCCAGCCTCCGTCCTCAGCCTGTCTGCCGCACAGCTCCGCCTGCTGCTTCGCCTCCTCCAGCTCTCCTGCAGGAGCGAGAGGATCTGAGTTACATTTATTCTGAAGTGTTTCACCGTAACTTCCACAGTGTGTGTGTGTATGTGTGTGTGTGTGTGTACCTTGCTGCAGGTAGAGCTCAGCCATGCAGGCCCGGGCCTCAGTGGCTGGTCTTGAGCACCCTCGGTCTGCACAGCTCTGGTAGAAGTGCAAACTCAGCCACTGATCCTCAGGAGCCGAGAAATATCGACCCAAGAACAGACGCTGCTCACACACCACGGACCAGGAACCTACACACACACACACACACACAAAGAGGGAACACAATGTACGTCAGTCGTCTTGCATGGTGAAAAAAATTACATTAAGAAAATCCGTAATTTGACAGTAAGCCATCTTATTGACATGTATAATCATCCATGTGACAGTTAATTTACATCTCACTATAGAAAGGGACATTTTGACTTGTTTTCTGCATACATCTTATAAACATGGCTGCAAGTATTCAATTGCAACATATTTGATCAGTTAATACACACTTTATGTAATCAGATGGATTTAATTCAATATTTAACATATTACTACTCACAGTGTGTGTGTCTGTATTAAACCTGTAATTTGTAACTTCGACCACTAGGGGTCTCCCAATCAAAACAACAACAAAAGATTGACGAGGTCCTGAAGCTGTGTGGGATCATGGGAGTTGTTGTTTTCACCACTATTGTCAATGAGGGTATGATGCAATTGTGATAAACATTTCGGA
Source organism: Hippoglossus stenolepis (assembly GCF_022539355.2). NCBI lineage: Eukaryota > Metazoa > Chordata > Actinopteri > Pleuronectiformes > Pleuronectidae > Hippoglossus > Hippoglossus stenolepis. The sequence continues at coordinate 3,416,401 of NC_061505.1, read as the reverse complement.
TAATGTCAGAACACAAGTCAACAAACTAGTAAAAATATGGGTAGTGGGTTTTAGGCTTTTTAATAAAGAATTGTTAAATATTCTATCTTTAAATCAAAATGTGTACGTGATCGTACCGGTCCTTTCCGCCTGCTCGGCCCGGCCCAGGTGCAGCTTCACCGTCTCCAGCTTCTCTCGCTGTTCCTCCAGCGGAACCTTAGGCTGGAGAGCAGAGCCCGGTTCAGCCGCCCTGCGATGCTGGTCCGACCGCAGCAGAGAGAAGAGCTCAGAGAACGACCTGAGAGAGAGAGAGAGAGAGAGAGAGAGGGAGGAGAGAGCTGCAGCGGAGACAACAACAATTCTCCTCTAGTCCTGATTACCACAGCATTCTTTATCTGTGCCTTTATCAACAATGAAACTCCCCCTTGAGTCTAAGTGTGGGTGGATTTACCTGTGGTGACCTTCTTGGAGCATCTGCACACAGATGTTCTGCTTCAGACTGTTTCTGAACCTGGAGACGTTCCAACGTGACGCAGACGAGAACAAAATATCACAGCATCACAGTCAAACATCAATGAAGTGACACTACAACGTCAACTGAACTCACTGTGAAATTTCTTCTTTGGACGCGACTTGAGCCGATTCATCCGATACCGACTCCTTCATCCTGCTGACCACACACACACCAGACTTTGAGTAATAAATGTCGGTGCATGTTATTTCCTGGTAAACACATAAACACACCTGGGCCGAGCACTTCAGCAGCGTTCATCTTCACCTGTCAATCAAACTAATGGAGACAGACACCCAGCAGACACACAACCTGTGTATCTGACGACAATTACAATTTTCTTTCCTTTTGTATTTAACTTTAACAACCATGAAGGCAGCATTTTACAAAACCTCACAACCTTTCATTTGTTGTTAAATTTGCAGGTTTTGTTTCTTTGTTATTTTTCTGATTAATATAGTTTTGTTACTACTGCAATCAAATAAGAATCAAGGAATCATTGTAAAGGCCTAGCTAAATATGGCTAAAGCCTAGCTAACACCTAGCTAAAGCCAAGCTAACACCTATAGCTAACACCTAGCTAAAGTTAGCAAACGTTTCTATAACTCACCTTATTAAAAATTCACAGTTTCTTTGTCGCTTTAGTAAAAACAGTTTAAACGCGTGTGTTTTCCTTTACGTTCAGTTTAAAGTCGTAAACAAACAACAACAGAAACCGCAGCTGAAAGCAAAACTTCCGGTGTCCGACAGGCTTCACCGTCACCATGGCAACAGTGCACGGGCCGCATTCCAGCACTGAGCGCAGATGAACTGGTTCCTGGTTCCTGGTTCCTGGTTCCATTCAGAAACAACTCGACCTAGTTTCTCCTCCTTTAGCTGAGATACAAACACCATCAAACCTTTTAGAGTCTACACTTTGTTAAGTTATTAATAAATGTATAATTATTCTACCATTTGTCAAGGGGCTATGAATTTATTATTCCCTTTATGCCCACATGTGCTGTATGCAACCAGTCCTCATTGTTATTTTATAGTAGTTTTATGTTGAATATTCAGCATTTGAACATTGTTCATTTTTCATTTTTCAGTTCACATCTTTAAAAAAAACATTTGTCTCTATTTTTACAACACGAATGGGTCTAAATGTTAAGAACAACCTGAAAATCAATTCTAAAATGGAGCCTTGTGAGGAGAATAGATATTTAAATCGTACTCGGGTAAAAGAAAATGATTCACAAACACAATAATCAAGCATCTGCAGGAGAAATAAGATTTCCTGCCGGTGTAACACACACGTTTCTCTTCAGATGTTGGAGGAAATCTTTTCCATCTCACCACAGCAGTGACGGAAACTTTGTGGTGATGGAATCAAAGAGTTTCTCGTAAAGTTCCATGTTGGTGGTGGAGATCTGCAGCAGCTGTTTCCTGTCTGAGAATCTGCTTCTGGTTTGTTGGCTTCATTTGTTCATTAACCAGCGTCGCTCGTGAAAAGCGAGAAGTGAACCGTGTCTTATTTTTCTTACACTTGTGGCGACGAATAACATAAAGTGATACTTTAAAGTATTTAACAAGTATTTACGCTTACAACATTTATCTTTTTCCTCTGTGTAATTAAGTCAGGAAACAGTCAAATAAATTCCCTTATTCCCTTTTTCTTTGTCTCTGTTGCTTCTTCAAACGTTCTCATTTCGCACCAGATCCAATGTGACAGTAACACGCACTGATACTAAAGAAGCTAAAGTCATTTAAACATTATTTTATTGCATCTGTTTGAAATTGTATTCAATTTTACATTTTTGTTAATATTTTTAATAATGTTTTTATCCCCTTTTATTGACTCTTTTCTTCTATTTATTATATATATTTTTAAAAGTATTTATTTTTATTAAATCTTTCCAAATCTATTCTATGATATTTTATTGTCAGCATTTGTATTTGTTTGGCTTATTCTGGGCTCGTCTGTTGATTGATTTCCCACATTTAGATTTTTTTCCCACGGCGTTGGAGGAAAACTCAAACAAGTAAAAGTAAGATGCTGCATGGTTCAAGTCACGTAGAGCCTTCATTTGTTTATCTCTGCGTTTAGAGTCACTAACAACAACACACACACACACACACACACACACACACACACACACACACACACACACACACACACACACACACACACACACACACACACACACACACACAGTAGAATATCTGCAGTGAAAATCAGTCACTCAAACAGACGTGACGTCAGCCTGACAGAAGGTCAGAGGTCACTGCAGCCTCACAGCAACACACAGATACAGATGTGTAAACAGATGTGTAAACACAACACGGACACGTCCCACTCAGGAAGAACAGGCTGCGTGTCGCTGACAGTTGTTTAAACCTCGATCACGTATCCTGAAGACGAGTCTGACTCCGACATTCAGACCCACATTTCATTTAAACTCTCCCTTTTAACCGGATTCCCATCTGAAGCCAGAGAAAAGCCACACAGACACTAGGAGTGTGGCACCTTTCTTACATGAAATAAAAACAAATACTTCCCTGTGACGTCTGAGAAACTCCTCGCAACAGATTTAATTCCTCGTTGTTTCAATCAGAAACAAGTAACAGTAAAAAGGCTTCAGACACAAACGTGAAACTCTCGGAGTAATAAACTGAGTCTGGCTTCACTTTGTGTTCAAACACTCCAGTGAAGTGAATTTGTCGTTCAGACGCAGGAACTAATTTTATTGTTTGACTGTTTCCACAACATCGTTTCATCAGGGAAGTCTAAAAGGGAAAATTGGTTTAAAACACGTCTTGGTCTCAATTACTGTGTGTGTGTGTGTGTGTGTGTGTGTGTGTGTGTGTGTGTGTGTGTGTGTGTGTGTGTGTGTTTGTGTGTGTGTGTGTGTGTGTGTGTGTTAATGTCACCTCATGTGTTTATGAGTTGTTCCACTATAACAGATTGAAAGAGGAGACGAGTCGTAAACTGTGGAATCATTTTCTTCAAACAACGTCTGCGTCATTTTCAAAATCTCCACTAGATGTTTTTTAATTTTGTCAAGTTTACTTTTCTATGGAAGCCCATTTTTATTATGTCATCTCCAAATCTTAACTTTTTATTATAATTTGATATCTTATCACTATGATTTCTACCTCATAATTTTGACCTTTTATAATTTAGATTTAGCATCGAGTCAGTTTGAGGGTTTTTACTCCCTCACTGGTGAAAATTGTCTCCACACTCATCAGTCTTTATTATTTTTAGTTAATATTCTATGTATTTAAATTTAAAATGTTCTTCTCATTCTCTTCGTCTTCTCTCTTGTGTGTACAGACAATTAGAAACTTTCTTTCTTTAAAGTGCAACATGAATAATTTCATGATATGTACTTTCATTGTAAACTTATACTTGTATTATTATTATCATTGGAAGGAGGAGGACAGAGGAGAAGAGGAGACGAGAAGGAAACAGGAGAGGAGGTGAAGGGGAGACACTATCAGGGGGAGGAAAGAGGAGAGGAGGGGGCGATCAGAGAGAGAGAGAGAGAGAGAGAGAGAAAGTTAAAACTCAGCTCCGTCACTTCGACCTCTTTAGTTTTGTCTCAGCCGGACTCACTCCTCTCTTCTTCTGTTCTTCTTGTTTACACTGAAGAAAAATTATTTTTATTTAACTACAAGTTCCAGAAGGAGACAGAGAAACATCCACAGGTGAGAGTCATCAATTATAATATGTACATTTCTATTATTTTATTTAATTTTGAAAGGTTTTATTCATTAATTGTAGTTTTACAATGAGCACAACGTCAATGTCATTTGTTAAGATCTTATTCAGGTGAAGTTAATCAGAACATGCTGTTTGTCTAGATCTGGATAATATGAGAATATTGGTGTCCATGGAAACGTAGTCATTGTTGTGAATCTGTGAAGTGGAGCCTCCAAACCAACCACCTGTTTTCTTTATGTCTCAGATTCCAGAATCATCCAACTTCATCTGAGAACCACCAACAACTAGATTTTACTCTGTCGTGGGCTTCTAGAAAAGGCTCTGGACTCGGAGAAGGCTCAGTCATAGAATCTGTAGAACACTTCAGTCTCTAGAAAGTGGTTCAGGAGTCGCAGCAGGATCCAGGATGTGTTCAGGTGCATCAGATCAGGGTTCTGGAATGGGACCCAGATTCAGTTCCAGATCTACATCCAAGCCCTGGGTGTTTATCGCACAGCTGATTGTCTGGTGCTTGGTGTTCGCTCCTCCAGTCGGTTGCCACAGTAACTTCTCATCTCTATCAGATGTGATGAGGTCGGGCCTGTCTGATTTCCACAGCACCGACTCACCCCTGCCACCCGGAGCAGAGAATCAGATCCAGACCCCAGAGCGAGACCCACGTCTGGTGCAAGAGACCGTGAACAAGCCTCTGGTATCTCTGGACTCCCACAAGCTGAAGCACTCGAGCAAGTTGAGACACAAGCACGACAGAAATCCTCACCTGCCGTCCACCAACTCCTCTGTGGCCGCTCGCGAGCTCCCAGCGTCGCCCCCTAGATGTATCCATGTGACGTCAATAAACGTGGCCTTCAAGTACATCAACACGGTGATTTCCTGCGTGATCTTTGCTGTGGGGATCATTGGAAACGCCACCCTGCTGAGGATCATCTGCCAAAACAAAAGCATGAGGAACGGACCCAACGCTCTCATCGCCAGCCTGGCCCTGGGAGACCTGATCTACATCGCCATCGACATCCCCATCAACATCTACAAGGTTTAGTGTGTTGTTTGTTCTCATGACACGTGGCAGCTTCTCACAACTTGGTTCAGCAGATATTAAATAATCAACATTTCTACGCTGAAAACATTTATAAAGTTCATTTGAAGGGGTAAATTTGAGTAATGAAAACGTGATTGATAAGAAGCTTGTTGCATTCAGCTTCCTGTGTTATCAGTGTGTGTGTTGTGTGTCTCAGTCAGGAAGCCGAGTGTCACACTGACACGGAACGGAAATAGATGAGATAACGCTCTGCACACACTCTGAAACTGTGATAATCCGTTAAAGCCTTGTGTGTGTGTGTGTGTGTGTGTGTGTGTGTGTGTGTGTGTGTGTGTGTGTGTGCAGCTCCTGGTGATGCGGTGGCCTTTTGCCGACAGTGTGTTCGGCCTCTTCCTCTGCAAACTGCTCCCCTTCCTGCAGAAAGCTTCGGTCGGCATCACCGTCCTCAACCTGTGTGCGCTAAGTGTGGACAGGTAACGTACACACCAACGTCTGCCGTCCCCCCCCCCGCCCCCCATCTCTATTAAAGAGTGTGTTTTTTCAGTTTGAGAGCAGGATTTATTGATCTCACCTTCAGATTTTGTAAAGCTTTCACTCTAAACTCTGCTCTTGCACTCAAACAGCTGGTGCTTACACTCAGATTCTCCAGCTTCAGCTCTTCTCTCCTTCTCTTCTCATAAAGACTGAAATCAGATATAATCATTAGTACTAATAACAACAATTATACGTCTGCATTGCTGAAAGAACGATCAATGGTTTGAAAAGTTCCGGTTGTTGTCCCCAGGTATCGTGCGGTGGTGTCCTGGTCGCGGGTACAGGGCACAGGTGTTCCCATGGTAACAGCGGTGGAGATAGTGGCGATCTGGGTGCTGTCCCTCGTGCTCGCCGTGCCGGAGGCGGTCGGCTTCAACATGGTCAACTTCGACTACAACAACGTTACCATTACGACCTGCATGCTGGAACCCAGGACGCCTTTTCTGGCTGTGAGTGCGTGTGTGTTTGTGCACGTGTGTTTGTGCATGTGTGTTTGTGCACGTGTGTTTGTGCATGTTTGTTTGTGCAGGTGTTTGCCAGCGACAGTAATGATCTGCACTCTTAAAAACAGGTTTGTCAGAAGTAAGAGTTTAAGATATATTTTTTGGGAGTTTAGATGTAAAATGGAATTTCCAGGCCTGAAAATTCAATAACAATATCAACTTGTTGACTCTCAGTTATATAATATAATATTTCATGGGTGAAGAATAAAACCGGCTAGAGGGTTTGATCCTGGTTGGTTCAGGGCGAGGTCTCTTTAGTTCACACAGTTTATAACATAATTTCCTGTTTACGACTGAAGTCAACAAACTGCGTCCAGGCCCTGGAAACTGAGCCCGGGTCAGCTGACCTGCCATCAGGCTTTATTCATTAGAACTGGACCTTTCAAAACATTTTGACCACACCCACTTGATTCTGAGGAGACTTTTCTCTCCACAGACTCAAAGTGGGAACTGTCGGTTTCTCTGTGATGTTAAGGTCTCGACCTGAATATGTAGAGTAAAGAATGTGAGACCTGATCTATCTTGATTCTGAGTTGTGTTACCTCCTCCATGTTGTTAAAGTGTGTATTTCTGTTTGGTCCAGTTCTACCGGGAAGCGAAGGACTGGTGGTTGTTTGGTTTCTACTTCTGCGTCCCTCTCATCTGTTCTGTGGTTTTCTACGGCCTGATGACCTGCGAGATGCTCCGACACCAGAAAGGAAGTCTGAAAGTCTCACTGAGCGAGCACCTCAAACAGGTACACACACAAGTACACACACAAGTACACAAACATGCACACAAACATATACGCAGCTTCCATTGCTCGAAAAATCGTCAAGACTTCCACTTGAAAAATGTGCAACACAAGAACATCAACAGCAGTTTATGTAAAACCAAAAACACAGTTGGATCATCTGCAAAGACATTAACTTTAAATCTGTAAAAAACAAAAAACAGAGTAAATGACATCATGTCCTCTTTCTTTTTTTTAAACTTAAATTTAGTTTCAACCATTTCCACCACCATCAGCTCTTGTGGTTTTAATACCGAAGACTTTTGGTTTTGTCAGTACCAGTAAAAACAAAGTGAAGCATGTGAAGTCGGACATTTCAGATCCACTTTCTCTCTCCAGCGTAGAGAAGTAGCGAAAGCAGTTTTCTGTCTGGTGTTGATCTTCGCTCTGTGCTGGTTCCCACTGCATCTGAGTCGACTGCTGAAAAAAACCATCTATAGATCCCATGATGCTCGTCGCTGTGACTTCTTAAAGTAGGTGACCGTATTATTTACCATATAGTTCTACCTCTTTGCTCTTCTGGCCCTTGTGAAGAGTGGTTACATGTCATGTGCTCTTCTTCTGTTGCTCTAGTTTCCTGTTGGTGTTGGACTACTTCAGCATCAACATGGCCACCATCAACTCCTGCATCAATCCCATCATCCTCTTCTTCGTCTCCAAGAAGTTCAAAAACTGCTTCAAGGTAAAAACTGAGTTTGTGTTTGTGTGGTTCTGATGACGGTAAACGTCCAAGCAGCTGAGACAGAGTGACATCAGGGCGGGGTCACGGGGTCAAAGGGGCGTGACACATCGATAACATGAGATAAGAGAGTGAGAGAGAGACAAGGAGGCACAGACTGAAAGACGCTATCATGTGTTGTGGGAGTGAAAATACCTCGGGAAAAGAGATAGTTGACCTTTGACTTGTGGGAAGTGAGCAGTGACATTGGTTTAAAGGGGCACTCCACCGACATTAAAGGAGATACTTCACTTTTTAACCACTCGTGAGTCGTCTGGCTGCGATTCCTCATCAGGCCCTTTAACAAAACCAGGTCAAACGAGAGCCCGACATTTCCTACATGCCCTGGAAGGGGTTGACCAATGTCTCAATGTTTGAGACAGAGGCTGAAAAGAGGAGGTGCAGCGATGGACGGTCTGAGGACAGTGACGTGTTCGTAGTATTTCCTGTAACCAACTGTTTACATCATGTGACCAGTGTACATGTCATGTGATAATCTGTTTTCAGGTGTTAGGAGATCCTTTTGGTTTTGTGTGTATCAGTGCGGACGTAGCCTGTGTTTGAATGTAGTCACAGGAGAGTTGCATTATGGGAAATGTAGGCCACATCATTTATGGGTCTGTACTATTAGGGACCAAAATTCCTTTGTTTTTTTCGATATTAAGTTACTTTTTTCTTGAATCTCTCAACTTTATTGAAGTAAACAAATTTAAATCGCTGGAGTTCCCCTTTAATCCGACTCACCCCCTGTCTCTCCGTCCCCCCCCAACCCCACCCCTCTGTCTCCAGTCCTGTCTGTGTTGTTGTTTTTATTCTGGCCCTTTCTCTAACAGTTTGATGCCTCTCCACCATGGGACGAGTCTGCAGTACAAACACCCTGAACACTGAGAGCGAGCAGACGTCCAACACCTGCACTGACGGACACATCCGGCCTCTAATGTTCATTATCAGTCCTTTCATCATAATTCTATATTAATATATTATGAACTATATGGTCAAAAGTATGTGGACACCTCTGTTCACATGCTTTCTCAGAGTTTGTGATCGGAGGCAGTTTTTTTTGGGGGGGGGGGCTGGGTACCGATGAAGTGAAACCTAATGTTTTCAGCTTGCAGTGATATTTGTTTAAAATTTTGTGACACTAGTCATGTATTTATTATAATGCACTAGCACCCCCCAGAGGCAGATTGATTTCATTACACCCACAACAGGAACCTGCTGAGTTGATAAATAACTGGTTAATGCTGATATTGATTATTGATATTGATTGAGTTTTACAAGTGGGTCTAAAGAAGTGTAAAGGTCAGAGGTCGACTGATGGAAATATTTAAAATGTGTATATGTAATATCATGAATTTTAAATTACCTTTGTGTGTCTGTTTGTTTTCTTATCTTTCATGTAAGTATTTATCAATAAAGTCATATTCTCAAAGATGTTAAGGTCTGTTTTGTGTTGCACGTGTGTGCGTTCATGTGTCTAATAAATTAGTCTGAACCAATGAGCTAATGTAATATTTCTTCTGCTGACAGTGTGGAGATGGTCATCCATCTCCACACTGTCTAACTTTATAGAAAACAGGATTTATATATAATATGAAAGATATAAATAATTGAAAACTAAATGATGCATTGGTTTGCTATTGGCAGGAAGTGGTATAAAAAATAAAATCTGGCCTTTTTTTCAGGCCCCTGCTCGAAAATGATATTCCCAGAATGAATAGAGTAAATGTGTGCAGCTACAGACTCTATATGAAGAATCCCTGCGTCTATATAAAGGTGTAAACATCAGTGAGTCGGAGCAAATGAACAAGTGAAGTGAAATAGAGTGGATATGAAATCATGCAGATGTTTCCGCATCACAACATCTGGACATCCTCTGTGCCACATTTTTATGATATAATTAGATTTGCCTGTTTGTGACTCCAAACACGTGACTGATGACGACAGAGATGATGCTCCTCCCTCCTCCATGTCGGCCTGACACCCGGAGGATCACCGGGTGGATGTGATCGATCGGGCCGGTGATCGGTGCCACAGCTGATCCGTTCAGTTCCGGTTACAGGGAGGAGGGGGAGGGGCAGGAGGATGCGTTGCCTGGTAACAGAGCCGGGGCAGCTCAGGAGGAAAACAGGGCATCAGAGCGAATGAGCATCTTCATCTCCAGCGGTGCGGTCCTCCTCCGCTTTTCAGTATTTATAACAACTTATAAATCAACATTTTATATATTAAAAACCTTTTTCCACTGTTCAGAAGATTAACAAGTTTATATCTAAATATATGTTTTTATCTGGTTTCTAACAAGTTGAATCACTGAGCTGATGCTGCGTGTTGACCTCACTGCACTTCATGATGAATGATGAATATTAAAGTGTGTCCACGTGTGTTAGTGCAGAACATTGATGAGTATCTTAACTTATCTTGTTCAGATAAGTTAAGATAATCTGCTTTAAATGCAGCTAAAAACAGAATAGAAGTAAATAGAACCATGTAAACACAATAAAAATACTGGAATATATAGTAGTGTAATGCAATAGATGAATATACAGTCTAAGGTATAGTGCAGTGTAACGTTGTGTGTATACGTGTTGTGTGCAGAGACGTGGGGGGGGGACAGTGGAGATGAGCCTGTAGTGGACGCTGACGGTGAAGCAGCCGTGATGCCGTGTTCCTGTGCAGAGTGGCGGCGGTGGATCCGCCCGCTGGTTCTGCTCCTCTACGCCCTCCTGCTGGTGGCCGTGCTGCCGCTCTGCGTCTGGGAGCTGCAGAAGGACAAAGTATACGATTCTTCTTTCTTCGTTCATCACCTCCACTTGAGAGCGGTTTCAAAGCCCTGCACTCACACTCAAACAGCCTCTGCTTGAAACTAAGAGCTTGCACTCAAATATTTTGTTGCTTGGACTGATCTCCAGCTTCAGCTTCAGCTCTTCTCCTCGTGCTCACACTGCTTCTGTGCTTTATTGTTGACAAGTGAAATCGTCTTAATTGTGGGTTTGTTAGCTATACTTCTTTGAGAGTCCTGAACGACTGGTTACTATAAGCAGGTTCATGCTCTCCCTCCCTCCACTGCTTTATTATTACACTTACTTCCCTTTGAAAGTAAAGCTAACGCACCCAGATCGAGGGAGAGACATGTTGTTCAAATCCAAGAGCAGAAGTTTCACACCAAGAAGACCTGAAGCTAGAGCACAGGAAATCTGACCGCGCTCTAAAGATGGAGCTCACACTCATCACTGAACTTTTCTCCGTCAGGTCGGGACTCACAGTAAAGCCTGGTTCATCGCCAGCATCTTTGTTTTCCTGATGATTGTGTGAGTCATCATCACACACAAACACACACAGTGACATGCCCATTTTAATCCAATATGTTGCCATAGTAACCGGACCTAGATGACCAGAAGTCGAGTAAAAGAACACACACCCTTCTGTGATTCATCACTTGTCTCCACTACAGCTAAAGAAATCTACGCCTCCTTTATTTCCTTCTTTCTTTCATGTGACTCCTGCATCATCTTCAACATCACTGAAGCTCTACTTATAATATTTACATGAATAGATATAATATTCCATCATGTATTCTTCTGGTTTCCTCCTCAGTGGCTGGCTCTGCGCTATCCCGGCCTGGCCATCTACGTGGACACGTGCAGGGAGTGGTACGAGGCCTACGTCATCTACAACTTCCTGTCGTTCCTGCTCAACTTCCTCAGTAATCAGTACCCGAGCCTGGTGCTGCTGCTGGAGGTCCAGCATCAGCAGCCACATCTACCGCCGCTCTGCTGCTGCCCCCCCTGGCCCATGGGAGAGTGAGAGGATGATTAATGTCGTCATAGCGACAGATGTGCCGACAGATGTGAACACGCGTGTTCAAATGTTCCTCTCTCTGTCTGTCAGGGTGCTGCTGTTCAGGTGTAAGCTGGGAGTCCTCCAGTACACTGTTGTCAGACCCGTAACCACGGTGATAGCGCTGTGAGTTATTTACTGTAACCATGGGGACACAATTTTGTACCATCTGCTAACACACTGTAAAACGTTTCTGTCTCCGTCCGCAGGATCTGTCAGCTCTGCGGCGTTTACGACGAAGCCAACTTCAGCTTCAGGAACGCCTGGTCCTACCTGGCCATAATCAACAACATATCTCAGCTGGTAAACACACGTCGCACACGCAGCGTCCAAATCTTAACGTGGTACCTTTATCATCTCGATCATGACAGCCTGTCCCTCTGCAGTTTGCCATGTACTGTCTGGTGCTGCTGTACCGAGCGCTCAGAGTGGAGCTGACTCCCATCAGGCCGGTGGGCAAGTTCCTCTGCGTCAAACTGGTCGTCTTCGTCTCCTTCTGGTGAGGAATGATGGAAGGTTCCTGGTGAAGGTCGGTGTGATCTCCGACAAACACACCTGGGACTGGGGCAGTGTGGAGGCCGTGGCCACTGGACTGCAGGTGAGACGTTTAAACACGTTGCTTCTTCGCAGTCATGTGATCAATTTATTCAAGAGAGTGGACTTTCGTGGTTTTTTCGCTTGCACTCAAAGCCCCCGCTTGTGCTCAAATTCTGTGTATTTTTGTTTGATAAATACAGGACTTCATTATCTGCATAGAGATGTTCCTGGCTGCCATTGCCCACCACTACACCTTCACCTACAAGCCTTACGTACAGGTAATCTATCTATCCCTCCATCCCTCCATCCATCCATCTATCTATCCATCCATCTAACCCTCTCTCTCTCTCCAGGAAGCGGAGGAAGGCTCGTGCTTCGACAGTTTTTTGGCCATGTGGGATTTCTCAGACATCAGAGTTGATGTCACAGAGCAGGTCCGCCATGTTGGTGAGTTACAATATTTTAATTTTCATTACTTAATTTTTAAATTATATAATCATAATTTTAATAGATTAAATTTTTTGTTGTTTATTTGTTTTTACAATTAGTGTATTTATTTATCTGCTCAATTTCATCAATATAAACAGAATATACTGTGTTTATTTTTAAATTATTATTTTTATTTTCAATTAAAACTTTTAATTTAATTTTAAATTTATTGACATTTCAATTCAAAATGTTCAGGGCTGCACCAAATTAATATTTTCATTATTGATTAATCTGATAACTGATGACTAATTATTTTATCTGTAAAATGACAAGCAAAAATCGTAAAAAGAAATGTTGTTTACATGTTTATGAAAAAGAAGATAATTTATCACGAGCAGCGAAGGAAAGCAGAGGGACGATGTCAAAGCCGTGTTTGTTTGTTTGTTGAGAAATTTTAAATTAGTATTTTGAAGATTTACCTGTGGCTGTTGGCGTGAAGCTGGTTTCTTCAGAGGGAGTGAGTCTTCGTCTGTGGTTTCACACGTCTGTGGTTCTTTAGTGTCATTGATCTGTTTGTTCTCTTTCACAATAAATCAACACGTCAGGTGTAAACAACAGAATGTGTCTCGTTAGTTTCAGAGAAGTCTCAGGACTCCAACAACTCAAAGTCTCATTGAAGAAAACTACAATTTTAAGAGTTTAAGAATAAAGTTGTAACAAAAAGAATGGTAAGTCGATTAACTAATGTCAGAATAATGTATCAGGATGATATTATATAATATAATAAGATGTTATTGGATTAATTTCTCTTAATTTTGTCTTTTTTTCTTCATTAACTAGTATTTTTGTATAAATATAGAAGTCATCACGTGTCAAACCCTGTTCTATAATCAGCCTATCTCGTCATATCGAAAGTGAAACTGTGAGGTACAGAGGACATTTTGGACAAAGGACGTTCAGCTGCCTCACGTCAGGACAGATTCTGGAAACAAGAAGAAAAGCGTTTTTCTGACGTCAAAGTAGGTTCAGGTGTTTGTTAACGTGTTTATGAACGTGTGTGTGTGTGTTTGTGTGTGTCTGTGTGTGTGCGTCTCCTCTGTGTGTGTGCGTATTTCTTAGTGCGTCACTCTGCGGACGTGTCAAAGATCACAGCTGCTCAACTTTGTCGCAAAGCGAACTGAACGTACAAAGTCACGAGGAATCTGGATTTATACTTTGTTATTGTTTTGCAACGTGTTAAAGTCTGAGCCTTTGAATCGGATGTGATAAAAAGAAAAGGTTCAGACTTTGACCACGTGACAAAGTCTGAGAAAAACAACCCGGTTCATGTGAGAGGGGTTGTTGTTCAGAGACAGTACCGTGCTGTCACCACAGGGGGGCAGTAAAGCCAGGTTTAGATGTTGGGACAGATAAAGAAATGTTTGACTATTTTTTTTCAGCAAGAACTGAACTGAAACATATAAACAAACTACAGACACATTAAATAACACAAATAAATAAATACAAATAAATGAACAGAACAGGGATTAAGATAAAAAACAGTAAAACAAAATGCAAAGGTACTCAAGTGAAAATATTAAAGTTGAGTTTTGATCTTGCAGACCAATTTAATGACGTTGTAATGCAGCTAAAATAGTTAGAAATAACAATAAGCATGTTGTAAATTATTTAAAAAAGTATGAAGTAATCTGGGTCAGATCTGACATGAGACTGAAATTCTCCCTTTATGAACTTTGGAGCCTTTGGAAACGTCTGTTTGTGTTTCAGCTGCAGAAATGAGGAAAAAGAGGAAGTTGAGTGAAAGCGCTGAGGCCTCCAGCTCTGAGTCTTCAATCAGGTAAATATCATGACAGGAAAATGAGTAAAGAGCAGCAACTGTAACTTGTGTCCTGTTTTAAACTGAAAGTTTCTCAGTCTGTGTCATTTTAGTTTCAGTTTCTTCACGATAAAAGTCCCCAGGAGCAGGAGCACAACCCCCCCTACAGCAAATATTCAGTTCATATGTTGGAAAATGTTGTGAAATCCTAGATGTTTTCCAGTGTCCAGTAGATTGAATTAAAGCCGATCTGTGTCAATGCTGGGTTCACAGCTTGTTTTCTACTCTCCCCCAGTGCCATGGGTTTTCATTGAGGGAAACCGAACCTCCCAGTGACTTTCTAGCAAATGCTCAGTGCTCTATTGTTCTTCTTGTTATTGCTCAAGTCAATGATTCCCCTGAACTGTTTGTTTTGTCTTATTAATGCACGTATATGATGTATAGTTGGTGAGTGACTGACCACTCTCTCCTCTTGTAGTTCACAGACGACAACAGATGGGTCCCAGGGTCCCAGTGGAGTCTCCTGGAAGAGTGATGCATCCATGCACGTACCACCTAACATAGGAGATGAGAGTCCTGAACGGTAACTCTACATGAATTCTGTGTCATGTCCAAACTCTTTCCCTTTCTCTCTGTTTCCAGGTATCTCTGACTCCAGAGCTGCAGGATTCAGACAACAACAATTATTATTAATTATTAATTATTATTACTATTATTATTATTATTATTATTATTATTATTATTATTATATGAATTGTCGCTGCTATCATTAAAATCCTCTTTACACTCTTATTGTTTTCATTATAACTAGTCAGAGCTGAAACCTGATGGTGGACAACTGTTCTCTCTCTCTCCCCCTCTCTCTCCCTCTCCCTCTTTTCCACCCATCTCTCTTCTACTCCCCATTTCTCTCCACTCACCCCGGTCGAGGCAGGTGGCCACACATTGAGTCTGGTTCTAGAGTTTTCTTCCCATGAATGAGGGAGTTTTCTCTCCACAGTCGCCAGAGCTGCTCATTGTGGGAACTGTTGGTTTCTCTATAAATTTTAAGGTCTTAACCTTCTATGTAAAGTGCCTTAAGATAATGCATATTATGATTTGGCGGTATACAAATAAGAATGAATTGAAATTGAATAGAATTTTGGCCTTAAACAGTAGAAGAACAGTTAACTAGCATAGGAAAGAACTTTGATTCCAGTGTCAAGGTTTTACCGTCGTCCACGATCAAGTGGACAGTCACAATGACCCAGATATTTTTCTTAAATGAAGGTGGAGACCAAAGACAGAGCTCAAAGGAGATTCAGAGTTTAATTTCTCCTCTTGTAGTTCTGAGCGACAGATGGGTCCCAGGTTCCCAGTGGAGTCTCCTGGAAGAGTGATGCATCCATGCACGTACCACCTAACATGGAGATAAGAGGCCTAGAGGTAATTCTACATTTAGTGTTTTTAATTAAAAGTACAGTATAATATCCTTAAATAGACGACACAGCTGGACACAGGTTACGCTGTCTGTCGCAGTCATGAATTAAATATCAATACAGAAAATAAAGAATGATAGTGTTGGTAACCAAATGACAAATCTCTCTTCTTGTAGTTCACACCACGACAACAGATGGGTCCCAGGGTCCCAGTGAGTCTCCTGGAAGAGTGATGCATCCATGCCGTACCACCTAACATAGGAGATGAGAGTCCTGAGCAGTAATTCGTCATGTCCAAACACAACTTTGAACAAAAACTGATGAAGAATTTATAAAAAAATAAAACTACTGCTGAAGGGGTTACAACGTGTTTTAGTTTGAGTGAATACTTTGACCAATAATGTGCCATTTGTTGCACTGCTAACAGCCAGATGACTGGGAGCTTTACCCAGCGGTCATGCAAACAGTGTCTCACGTCAGACTGGGATGAGTCGGACTCCCCTGTCCGACGTGTGCAAGCGCCAAAAACTATCTCAAAGCCATAAGAGATGTGATACGGTGGTTGATCTTACCACCACAACTAATTCTAATAAAAGATTTTCTTTTAAAATAAAAGCATTTCTTTAGATAAAGTATCAAGTTGATCATTTCAAGCCGAACCAGGGTTCAGTTTGATCTGGATCGAGACCACCTCTTTTGGTCAGAATAAATTGGTCCGTTGCTCCGTACTGTGGTCTTGGTTATTTTTGACTTTTCAGATAAACTGAAAGTCAAGGTCCCAGACCTAACAAAGTATGTGAGAGCCCAAAGTCACAAAGTCAGGATTTTGAGTTTGCTGGGATTTTCCACAATTTAGCTAAAATGATCTGCTATTAATTTAATGTGGAATATTATTGGAATTTGCAATGATTCATTGTTTGTTACAGGGTCCACCATCTCTTGAAAGCAAAACATGTTTTAAAGAGAAGAGAAATCACCGAAAAAAGAATTTTACCTTCATCTGTTGCTGGTGACAGTCGGGTTTCTTTGGACAACATCTACACAGAACTCTACATCAGCAGCACTGGAGAGAAGCGAGGGCAACAAGCAGAGCATGAGTTCAGTCAGCTGGAACGTAAATTGAAAATGCCTTCATTGTCGAAACATATGATGAACCTCAAGGATATATTCAGACCTTGAAATCCTGGCAGAAAAGCAAAGAATAGTTCTGAGCGGCATGGCGAGGATGGAAAGAACTTTTTCTGCGAAGAATTCCATCTGACTGGGCCAAGGGAGATACAAACACAGATATTGATTTTTGTTTTCTATTTTGCTTTCAAAGCTGAATTTGAGTACAGGTGAGAAAGCACTACAAGCTCCTGACGACTTCCACCCTGTACTCGGTGATTTGGGGAAGGTCAGAGCTATGCAAGCTACAGGTTGTAGTGATCCTGGAGCCTGGATGAAAGCAGACTCAAACTGGACTTTGAGAACATTGAGAGGCAAACATCTCTAGTGAAGAAACATCTCTGGGTAATCTCTAGTAAGCCTGATCCAGGGTAACCTTCTCGGATGCTAAAGTCTGGATAACTTCTCGTTCAGCAGCAGCCAGTCAGATCCCAGCAGAGTATGTCGACATGGTGACAGAGATAAGAGGGATATGATAAACAAAAAACTGAATATTTCATGAGGAGATTTAGTCATGACTTGGATCTTGCTGAGGATCACTTCACATATCCATTCTTCACAACATCTCACATT
Organism: Hippoglossus stenolepis; assembly: GCF_022539355.2. Taxonomy (NCBI): domain Eukaryota; kingdom Metazoa; phylum Chordata; class Actinopteri; order Pleuronectiformes; family Pleuronectidae; genus Hippoglossus; species Hippoglossus stenolepis. The sequence goes on along the minus strand of NC_061505.1, from coordinate 3,398,862 downwards.
ATTTATGTGCAAGATACTCTAATCTTCTGCTGGATTTCTGCCATATTATTCCAGGAAGTTTTTGCTGAAGACAAGAATGCTGAAATTCCTCAAACTCCTGACAGAAGATGATGGCACATTACCTGTTTATAAACAACGTAGAAACAGAAAAATGTACAAGAAGCCTCAGGAAAGCATTCAATAACACAGAGAGAATTTCTTCTGAAACTTCGGCAAGCTTGCGTTTGATCATCTGCAAGAAGAACAGCCTCATTTTCTATGAGGAAGACCTGGAAGCCTATGGCATTGACATAAAGAAGCATCTATCTCTGGATTTTCACAGTTCTTAGGGAGGAAGATGTCTTTTCCCACAGAAAGGTTTTCTTCTTTGTTCATCTGACCATTCCCAGGAGTTCTTTGCAGCTCTCGTTTATAGCTGTTTCATGAACAAACAAACAGAGAGCTCAACGACTTCCTGAAACTGAAAGAACCAACTTTACTTGAGCTTCTGAAAGTCACAGTTGACATAGTGTTGGAGAAGAAAGTGGCACCTGGTCTGCCTCTTTTTGATTCCTCCTGAGCCTCCTAGTTGGATCTAATAGATCCTTCAGGGTCTCATAACATGGCGGATCTTGTTTCCAAGATACCGATAAGAAAATATTAACTTACCTGAAATCCCTCAGGAGAAAGACCATCTCTCCAGAAGGTAGCATACTGTTCAGAATATAGTTAAAATAAATAGAAAACAAGAAGAGATTGAGGAATATTTGAAGATAGAAGATGGTTCAAAACAGAGCTGACTCCCCTGCACTGCTCGGCACTGGCCTATGTTTGCAGGTGTGTGAGAAAGAATGATCTGGATTTGTTGGACTTGAAAAGAGTTACAACACATCCAATGAAGAGCAGAAGAGGCTAGTCCAGCAGTGAGGAGCAACAAAAAAGGCCATGTAGTTTACTTATCATATATAAGATAATCTGGTTTCGTATTTCTTTCACTCCTGTAAGTATCATGAATCTTCTTCTTTCTATTCCACAATGATTAGTTGGATAAGTGGGACAGGAGGACTTTCTGTTATATTCTTTATATATATGTTCATACGTCCCAATCTTCTACTGTTGTACAAAGTATCATCCAACCCATCCTACTTAACTGTTCCCGTGATACTTCAACAATGTGACTGCTGCCAATGTGGTCCCCACACAACCTCTCTGAACTCTTCTGCAGGCCTTCACTGGCATCGAAACCTCAGTAGACCAGGAAGATGTCACTCGCTCAACTGTAAGCCCTTTAAATATACCCCTTTCACAACCTGATTAAGGTCGATGAGTCACGACAGAGACCCCGGTTCTGCAAAAGCCTGGTATCTGCAGCCCACGAATGAGACATCCATACCAACCCAGCTCTCTACCGTCCTATGCTCAATGTTAAAGGCTTGAATGTCTCTTATTCTTGTTGCTGTTTAAAGAGCGTAGACTGTTTCTTGCTCTGTTCTTAGAGTGCCATAGGATGTATATTTCAGGAGGGGTGAATGTGCAGAGTTGGGCTGGGGACAATAAACTCACTAATAAATGGTGCACCTCTTTCCTAATCTTATAACCTATTATCCACCTTAGACTCGCATCTGCAAATTGACGGCAGAGTTGGTTGAGCGTGTGGGCTTTGGGTGCGTTCCTGAGTCACCTCACAGAGAGATCTGGACCTGAGCAATAAACCTGAGCTGATTCGAATGAGCTGCTCTGTGCTGGTCTGAGTCAGAACTGCAAACTACCAAACACTGAGGTACACATTTATGCAACAAACTGCTGCACAGATATCGTAAGTTTTTATCTATAGTTATATATTATAATGCCTGTCTCCCCAATGTTCTCAGAGACCATGAATTGGGCTTCATACACCAAATAAGCGTTGATCTTCTTCTTGTCCATTCAGAGCTTATAGAACTGTGCAATTCTAACTAAATTCTGTGTTGTGTCAGATTGTCAGGTTGTCTATTCTTGACTGGATGTGATTTCTGGCCTTGGCTCTAGAGTCCAACCCCTCCCATCTGAAAAGAGCTGGACCTGAGCTACAATGATCCAGAAGAATCAGAATCAACCTTCTCTCTGAGCTGAAACAAGATTCAAAATACAACCTCAGCATTCTCATGTAATTATAATCCTTGCTGCATTCTGCTCTGTGGTTCACAGAAAAGCTCAGGGTAACGACTTTGCTCTCAATCTGAGCTGCTGCAGTTAACCAGACTAATGTTAGGTTGAGGGACCCCAACGGCCCACAAGTCGGTCAGGGGGCCAACAACCTGCAAGTTTAACATAGCGACTCTTAAGATACTGTGGGTAATGACCCGGAGAGGTTTTACAAATTGGGTTTGGCAATTGTACAAATAGTGTGCGACATCACCGCACAGCTGAGTTCTTGAGCTGAGAGAAGTGCTGTTGGAAGTTTTGGATTGTTCTTGGTTGGAAGATTTTAATCCTCATTTTCCTCCACAGTGATGATCATTGTGGAAGTCACCGGATGATACCAGGATTCAAGAAATGTAAGTTTCTGTAGAAATCCATTTAAGCAATGTTACAGGCTCACGGTCTTTCGATTGACTTTTACCTGCACTCCTTCTCCAGCTGCAGCCCCTGATGTGCAGGCTGTAGTCATTGTCCAGGTTTTGCAAAAGAGACATAATGAGACCTGGATTTCCAGATTTATTACTAATGTATGTTGCCAGCAGTGGCCGTAAAGCTACATTACTGAATCGATGCTCATGAAATTATGCACTTTCTTACCTTCAGGTGCCTGCGAGCTCACGTTGGACCCCAACACAGCTCACTTAAGAACCTCTGCCTGTCTGAAGAGAACAGGAAGGTGACCTGGGGGAAAGAGAAGCAGTCATATCGCCGTCACCCAGAGAGGTTTGATCAAGTGCCCTAGAGTGCTGTGTGAGCAGAGTCTGGATGAGTGCTGCTACTGGGAGAGGTTAGTGACGGAGCCCTTCAACATTGGGGTAACATACAAACCCACTCGCAGGAGGCGGGATGTAGACGTGCAAACTGGGATGCAGCTGACAAGTCTTGGAAGTCTGATTTGCTCCGATGAGGTTGTTACACTCTGCACTGCAGCCAGAAGTCAATGTATCCTCCCTCTGCCAGCGCTCCAGTGAATTGGGAGGCTAATATCGGTTGGCGGCTGGAAGTCTGTCCTTCTACAAGTTCTCTCTCCTTGTCGGGTTCACCTCCATACGCTGAGCGGCGTTCCAGTGACCCCTCTATCGGCTAATAGAACCGCACTCATTCTTCTGCATTATTTTGTTAGCCACTGTGATTAGCTGCCAAACTTTGCTCATGTGCAAACAAAGTGTGGCAAATTAGTACTCTGTCAACCTGTCAAACTTTTCCACTACGTTTGGGCCTCTTGTCTAAACAGCGTTTTTCATGTGTCTTAAACTGAGATTTTTACAAATGCCTTCCAAAGTACAGATTTTCCAAAATGGTTTGGGGCATGCTCATTGTTGGTTTGTTTGTGTCATAGGTTTAATTACAATTAGCAGCTATATTTAGCATATACGGCACCACATACCATTGATTCACAGGCATCTGCCGCCTCAATGTTACTCTGATCACAACTTTCTTATACTATTCTGACAGATTGTCAAAATTGTGTAGTTGATTCTTGTTGTTGTGGGTTTGTACCTCATGGTTGAATCCACTTGTATAAGTCACTCTGGCTAAAAGCTTCAGCTAAATGCCAATGCTCAATATGAGAGGCATTAATGTCGACCTGATCGCCACCTACTGGCCCAGAGAGGCTTGTTTGAGCATTTGTATTGTAAGTATACTGATATTTGCAAATTGGTAGGGTGAGGATCTATAACCTGCTGAAATGTCTTGTTTCTGTTTTGTATTTTATAACTTAGTAGTTATAATATTCCATCAATTCAGTGACCTTTATTCAACTACAAAATGTTTATTCTAATCAATGCATAATAATATCTTTCTGATGTTCTCCTTTACGTGGCTTCTATTGCACATCATCTTGTCTGGGAGAGGATCCTCACAAATTACTTCTGGTTTCTACGTTCTTTTACCCTGTCAAGTTTGGTTTTAGTTTTTTTACTTACTGTTGAAGTGATGGGGTTAAGGGCAGAGGGCGTCAACCCAAATTTTTTTACTACTTGTGATTTAAATGGACTATGTATTAGCTTTGTACTGTGTGTGTCCTTAATTCACAATAAATCAACACGTCAGAGTGTAAACAACAGAATGTGTCTCGTTAGTTTCAGAGAAGTCTCAGGACTCCAACAACTCAAAGTCTCTGATAGAAAACTACAATTTTAGAGTTTAAGAATAAAGTTGTAACAACAAGAATGATTAGTCGATTAACTAATGTCAGAATAATATATCAGGATGATATTATAATATAATAAAGATATTATTGGATTAATTTCTCTTAATTTTGTCTTTTTTTTTTCTTAATTAACTAGTATTTTTGTATAAATATAGAAGTCATCGTGTCAAACCCTGTTCTATAATCAACCTATCGTCATATCAAAAGTGAAACTGTGAGACATTTAAGACAAAGGACATTCAGCCTGCCTCACATCAAGGACAGATTCTGGAAACAAGAAAGAAAAGCGTTTTCCACAGTAAAGTAAAGTTAGGTGTTTTGTTAACGTGTTTATATGAACGTGTGTGTGTGTTTGTGTGTGTCTGTGTAATGCGTCTCCTCTGTGTACGTATTTCTTAGTGCGTCACTCTGCGGACGTGTCAAAGGAAGTCACGCTACTCAACTTTGTCGCAAAGCGAACTGAACATTACAAAAGTCACAGGAATCTGGATTTATACTTTGTTATTGTTTTGCAACGTGTTAAAGTCTGAGCCTTTGAATCGGATGTGATAAAAATTCAGACTTTGACCACGTGACAAGTCTGGCGCTCTTGGTTCATGTGAGAGGGTTGTTGTTCAGAGACAGTACCGTGCTGTCACCACAGGGGGGCAGTAAAGCCAGGTTTAGATGTTGGGACAGATAAAGAAATGTTTGGCTATTTTTTTTCAGCAAGAACTGAACTGAAACATAAAAACAAACTACAGACACACATTAAATAACACAAATAAATAAATACAAATAAATGAACAGAACAGGGATTAAGATAAAAAACAGTAAAACAAAATGCAACGGTACTCAAGTGAAAATATTAAAGTTGAGTTTTTGATCTTGCAGACCAATTTAATGACGTTGTAATGCAGCTAAAATAGTTAGAAATAACAATAAGCATATTTGCCATTATTAAAAAAGTATGAAGTAATCGGGTCAGATCTGACGCAGAACTGAAATTGCTCCCTTTATGAACTTTGGAGCGCTTTGAAACGTCTGTTTGTCGTTCCAGCTGCAGAAATGAGGAAAAAGAGAGTTGAGTGAAAGCGCTGAGGCCTCTAGCTCTGAGTCTTCAATCAGGTAAATAATGACAGGAAAATGAGTAAAGAGCAGCAAAAGAGGTTTAGCAGCGCACAGCTGTAACTTGTGTCCTGTTTTAAACTGAAAGTTTCTCAGTCTGTGTCATTTAGTTTCAGTTTCTTCGATAAAAGTCCCCAGGAGCAGGAGCACAACCCCCTACAGCAAATATTCAGTTCATATGTTTAAAATGTTGTAGAAATCCTAGATGTTTTCCAGTGTCAGTAGATTGAATTAGAAAACCGATCTGTGTGTCAATGCTGGGTTCCGCAGCTTGTTTCTACTCTCCCCAGTGCCATGGTTTTCATGAAATTGTTTTCCTTACTGAACACTCCCAGTGACTTTCTAGCAAATGCTCAGTGCTCTATTGTTCTTCTTGTTATTGCCAAAGTCAATGATTCCCCTGAACTGTTTGTTTTGTCTTATTAATGCACGTATATGATGTAGTTGGTGAGTGACTGACCACTCTCTCCTCTTGTAGTTCTGACGACAACAGATGGGTCCCAGGGTCCCGGTGGAGTCTCCTGGAGAGTGATGCATCCATGCACGTACCACCTAACATAGGAGATGAGAGTCCTGAGCAGTAACTCTATATGAATTCTGTAGTCATGTCAAACTCTTTCCCTTTCTCTCTGTTCCAGAGTATCTCTGACTCCCAGAGCTGCAGGATTCAGACAACAACAATTATTATTAATAATTATTAATTATTATTACTATTATTATTATTATTATTATTATTATTATTATTATTATTATTATTATTATATATGAATTGTCGCTGCTATCCTTTAAAATCCTCTTTACACTCTTATTGTTTTCATTATAATAGTCAGAGCTGAAACCCTGATGGTGGACAACTGTTCCTGTTCTCTCTCTCTCCCCCTCTCTCTCCTCTCCCTCTTTTCCACCCATCTCTCTTCTACTCCCATTTCTCTCCACTCACCCACCCGGTCGAGGCAGGTGGCCGCCCACATTGAGTCTGGTTCTAGGGGTTTTCTTCCCGTCAGAGTTTTCTCTCCACAGTAGCCAGAGCTGCTCATTGTAGAACTGTTGGTTTCTCTATAAATTTTAAAGGTCTTAACCTTCTATGTAAAAGTGCCTTAGATAATGCATATTATGATTTGGCGGTATACAAATAAGAATGAATTGAAATTGAATAAGAATTTGGCCTTAAACAGTAGAAGAACAGTTAACTAGCATAGGAAAGAACTTTGATTCCAGTGTCAAGGTTTTTACCGTCGTCCGATCAATGGACAGTCACAATAAACCAGATATTTTCTTAAATGAAGGTGGAGACAAAGACAGAGCTCAAAGGAGATTCAGAGTTTAATTTCTCCTCTTCTCGTTCTAGGAGCGAAACCAACAATGGGTCCCAGGTTCCCAGTGGAGTCTCCTGGAAAGAGTGATGTCCTGCAGTACCACCTAACATAGGAGATGAAAGTCCTGACGGTAATTCTCGTCATGTCCAAGCCTGGCTTTGAACAAAAACTGATGAAGAATTTATAATAAAAACTACTGCTGAAGGGGTTCGAAAAACGTGTTTAGTTTGGTGAATAGCACGACCAATAATGTGCATTTGTTGCACTGCTAACAGCCAGATGACTGGGGAACTTCACCCAGCCTGTCATGCAAACAGTGTCTCACGTCCAGACTGGGATGAGTCGGACTCTATCGGCTATTGGAAAAGCGCCAAAAACTATCTCAAGCCATAGAGATGATACCGGTAAGTTTGAATACTGCCACCACAACTAATTCTAATAAAGAAGTTTTCTTTTTAAATAAAAGGCAAACAACTAGATAAAGAATATCCAAGATCATTTCAAGCGAACCAGGGTTCAGTTTGATCTGGATCGAGACCACCTCTTTTGGTCAGAATAAATTAGTCCGTTGCTCCATTACTGTGGTCTTGGTTATTTTTGACTTTTCAGACTAAACTGAAAAGAGTCAAGGTCCAGACCTAACAAAGTATGTGAGAGCCCAAAGTCACAAAGTCAGGATTTTGAGTTTGCTCAGGATTTTCCACAATTTAGCTAAAATGATCTGCTATTAATTTAATGAAATATTATTGGAATTTGCAATGATTCATTTGTTTGTTACAGGGTCCACCATCTCTTGAAAGCAAAACATGTTTTTAAAGAAGAAATGCGGCATTGCCACATCTGAAGGTACTGGTGACAAATCGGGTTTCTTTGGACAGCAGCCTACACAGAACTCTACATCACACGCTGGAGGCGGAGGGCAACAAGCAGAGCATGAGTTCAGTCGGCTGGGCGGCTAGAACAGAAAATGCCTTCATTGTCAGTACATACACAGTAGACCTCAAGGATATATTCATACCTTCGTCTGGTCAAGAAAACCCAAAGAATAGTCCTGACAGACGGCATTCAGGGATGGAAAGTCTTTCTGTACAGAAATTCATCTGACTGGGCCAAAGGGAGATACAAACACAGATATTGATTTTGTTTTCTATTTTGCTTTCCAGGAGAGCTAGATTTGAAGTAGGCAGAAACTCACTCAAGCTCTGACCGACTTCACCCTGTTCTCTGATTGGAAAGTCAGAGCTTTATGCCAAAACCAAGGTTATGGCCAGTCCTGGACGGACTGGATGAAAGCAAGACTCAAACTGGACTTTGAAGAGAACATTGAGAAGTGACATCTCTGGTGAAGAAACATCTCTAGGTAATCTCTAGTAAACCTGATCCAGGGTAACCTTCTCCCGGATGCTAAAGTCTGGATAACTTCTGGAGTCAGCAGCAGCCAGTCAGATCCCAGCAGAGTATGTCGACATGGTGACAGAGATAAGAGGTTCTATGATAAACAAAAAACTGAATATTTCATGCGATTGATCATGACTTGGATCTTGCTGAGAGGATCACTTCACATATCCATTCTTCACAACATCTCCACATTATGTGCAAGATACCAATCTTCTGCTGGATTTCTGCCATATTATTCCAGGAAGTTTTTGCTGTAGAACAAAGCTGAGAAATTCCTCAAACTCGACAGAGATGATGGCACGTTACCTGTTTACTCTGACCATATTAGAAACAGAAAAATGTACAAAGCCTCAGGAAAACTTTCTGATAACACAGAGAATTTCTTTTGAAACAGCAAAAACTGCGTTAGTCATCTGCAGAAGAACAGCCTCATTTCCTACGAGAGGCCTGGAAGCCTATGGCATTGACATAAAAGAAGCATCTATCCACTCTGGATTTTGCACCACAGTTCTTAGGGAGGAAGATATTCTTTTCCCACAGAAAGGTTTTTTCTTGCTGTTCATCTGACCATTCAGAGTTCTTTGCAGCTCTCGTTTATGACTGTTCATAGACATGAAAAGCGACAGAGCTCAACGACTTCCTGAAACTGAAGGACAAAGAACCAACTTTACTTGAGCTTCTGAAAGTCACAGTTGAGATAGTGTTGGAGAAGAAGAATGACTTTGGTCTCACTTCTACGATTCCTCCTGGGCCTCCTGGTTGAATCTAATGGAGGAGGAATCTTCAGGGTCTCATAACATGGCGGACAACCAAGATGCCGATAAGAAAATATTAACTTACAAAATCCCTCCGGAGAAAAGACCATCTCCAGAAAGGTAGCATCAACCTCTTCAAGCCATGATTGAAATAGAGAGACAGAAGAAGTCAAGAAAGAATTCAGGGAATATTTGAAGATAGAAGATGGTTCAAAACCAGAGCTGACTCCCTGCACTGCTCGGCACTGGCCTACACATGCTGGGTATCGAAGAATAATCCTGGTTGATGGGACAAATTACAACACATCCAATGAGGGCAGAAAGAGGCTGATACCAGCAGTGAGGAGCAGCAAAGGCCACATGTAAGTTTACTTATCCTGCTGTAAGATAATCTGGTTTCCAGTATTTCTTTCACTCCTGTGGAGTGTACGCTGATCTTCTTCTTTTTCTTCGTTTCACCAATGAGTTGGTGGATATAAGTGGGACAGGGAGGACTTTCCTGTGTATATTCTTTATATATATCTGATGTACGTCTCCCAATCTTCTACTGTTGTACAAAGTATCATCCAACCCCACATCCCTGCTTAACTGTTCACGTGATCGCCAACACGTGAGGCTGCTGCCCAGTAATAAGTCTCCCCACTTCCTCTACAAGGAACTCAACTGTAAGGCCTTCACTGGCATGAAACCTCAGTAGACCAGGAAATCTGTCACTTTCGCTGCCGCCCTTTAAATATGCCTTCTGACACAGGTTAAGGTGAAATAGGTGCGACAGAGGCCCGGTTCTGCAAGCCTGGTATCTGCAGCCCTGGATAGAGACATCCATTACCAGCAGCTCTCTACCGTCTGTCAATGTTAAAGGCTTGAGATGTCCCTCCTTGTTCTTATTTGCTGTTTAAGGGCGTAGACTGTTTTCTTGCTCTATTCTTCGTGCCATGGGATGTATTTTCAGGAGGTGAATGTGCAGAGTTGGAAACAGGGACAATAAACACTCACTAACTAAATGGGTCACACCCATCTTTCCCCTAATCTTATAACCCTATTATCTACCCTTAGACTTCGCATCCTGCAAATTGTGACAGAGTTGGTTGAACGTGTGAGCTTTGGTCTCACGTTTCCCTAGTCTCGAGAGATCTGAATGAAGTAACAACAATATACAAGATTCAGGAGTAGAGCTGCTCTGTGCTGGTCTGAGGAGTCAGAACTGCAAACTGAAAACACTGAGGTACACATTGTCTGGCGACTGCACACACTCCAGATATCATAGTTTTATCTATAGTTATATATTATAATGCCCTGTCACAATGTTTCTCAGAACCATGGTCAAACTATCACACTCCAGCTTCACTTCCTACCTTGGCTTAAACAATATTTATACTGAAAAAGAACACCATGTAAGAACATGTTCCATCCGGTTGCATGAATAAACACCAAATAGCGTTGATCTTCTTCATCCATTCAGGCACAAAAACTTCAAGCTGATTAACTAAATTCTGTGTTGTGTCAGATTCTCAGTTCATCTGGTGACAAAGACTGGATGTGCGTTTCTGGCCTTGGCTCTAAGTCCAACCCCTCCCATCTAGCAGAAGCTGGACCTGAGCTACAATGATCCAGGAGAGTCAGAATCAACCTTCTCTCTGAGCTGAAACAAGATTCAAAATACAACCTCAGCATTCTCATGTAATTATAATCCTTGCTGCATTCTGCTCTGGTTCTGAAAAGCTCCAGGAGTAACAACTTTTGCTCTCAATCTGAGCTTCTGACTTTAATCCTCATTTTCCTCCACAGTGATGATCATTATTGGAAGTCATAGGATGATACCAGGATTCAAGAAATGCTGTAGTTTCTGTAGAAATCCATTTAGCTTAATGTTACAGGCTACGTGCTTTGATTGACTTTTTGCCACTCCTTCTCAGCTGCAGCCCCCTGATGTGCAGGCCTTAGTATTGTCAGGTTTTGCAAGAGACATAATGAGACCCTGGATTTCAGATTCAGTATAATGCTTAATGTTGCCAGCAGTGGCCGTAAGCTTCCATTACTGAGAATCGATGCTCATGAAATTATACTTTCTTACCTTCCAGATGCCTGCGAGCTCACGTTGGACCCCAACACAGCTCATAAGAACCTCTGCCTGTCTGAAGAGAACAGGAAGGGTGACCTGGGGAAGAGAACAGTCATATCGCCGTCACCCAGAGAGGTTTGATCAGTGCCCACAAGTGCTGTGAGCAGAGTCTGGATGGGTGCTGCTACTGGGAGGTTGAAGTGACGGAGCCCTTCAACGTGGGGTAACATACAGCCACTCGCAGGAGCGGGATGTGGACAATTGCAACTGGGATGCAACGACAAGTCTTAGGTCTGATTTGCTCCGATGAGGGTTGTTACACTCTGCACTGCAGCCAGAGGAGTCAATGTATCCCTCCCTCTGCCAGCGCTCAGTCGGGTGGGAGTGTATCTGGGTGGCCGGCTGGAAGTCTGTCCTTCTGAGTTCTCTCCAGCAATTGGGTTCACCTCAACACCTTCAGAAACTGACGTTCAGTGAGCCCCTCTATCCATGTCGAACTTAGCACTCATTCTTCTGCATTATTTTGCTTTAGCCACTGTGATTAAGCTCTGACTTTGCTCATGTGCAAACAAAGTGTGAGTTAGTGCTCTGTCAACACTATTAAACTTTTCCCACTCGTTTGGGCCTCTTGTCTAAACAGCGTTTACGTGTGTCTTAAACTGAGATTTTTACCAAATGCCTTCAAGTACAGATTTTCCAAAATGGTTGGGGCATGTCATTGTTAGTTTGTTGTGTCATAGGTTTAATTACAAGTTAGCAGCTATATTTAGCATCCGGCACCACATTACCATTGATTCTGGGCATCTGCCTCGCTCAATGTTACTCTGATCTGCTTTCTTACTCTAGTTTCTGACAGATTGTCAAATTGTACTTTCTTGATTCTTGTTGTTGTGGTTTGTACCCTCATGGGTGAATCCACTTATTGTAAAAGTCACTCTGGCTAAGCTTCCAGCTAAATGTAATGTAATGTAAAAGAGCATTAATGTCGACCTGATGCTTTACTGGCCCAGAGGCTTGTTTGAGCATTTGTATTGTAGATATACTGATATTTGCAAATTAATTAGGTGAGGATTCTGTATAACTACTGAAATGTGTATCTTGTTTCTGTTTGTATTTTATAACCAGTAGTTATAATATTCCATCAATTCATTGACCTTCCATTAAGCTACAAAATGTTTATTCTAATCAATGATACAAATACGCTTATCTTTCTGATGTTCTCCTTTACACGTGGCTTCTATTGCACATCTGTCCGTCCTGGGAGAGGGATCCTCACAAGTGTCTCTGAGGTTTCTACGTTCTTTTTACCCTGTTAAAGTTTATTTTTTTTAGTTTTTACTTACTGTTGTTGAGGGTTAAGGGCAGAGGACGTCAACCCAAATTTTTTTACTACTTGTGATTTAAATGGACTATGTATTAGCTTTGTACTGTGTGTGTCCTTAATTCACAATAAATCAACACGTCAGGTGTAAACAACAGAATGTGTCTCGTTAGTTTCAGAGAAGTTTCAGGACTCCAACAACTCAAAGTCTCATTGAAGAAAACTACAATTTTAAGAGTTTAAGAATAAAGTTGTAACAACAAGAATGATTAGTCGATTAACTAATGTCAGAATAATATATCAGGATGATATTATATAATATAATAAGATGTTATTGGATTAATTTCTCTTAATTTTGTCTTTTTTTCTTCATTAACTAGTATTTTTGTATAAATATAGAAGTCATCACGTGTCAAACCCTGTTCTATAATCAGCCTATCTCGTCATATCGAAAGTGAAAGTTAAAGTGGACAGAGGACATTTTGGATACCGGGCATTCGGCTGCCTCACGTCAGGACAGATTCTGGAAACAAGAAGAAAAGAGTTTTTCTGACGTCAAAGTAAGTTAAGCTGTTCGTTAACGTGTTTATGAACGTGTGTTTGTGTGCTTGTGTGTGTGTGTGTGTTTGTTTTTGTGTGTTTGTGTGTGTGTGTGTGCGTATTTCTTAGTGCGTCACTCTGCGGACGTGTTTACAAAGATCACAGCTGCTCAACTTTGTCGCAAAGCGAACTGAACGTACAAAGTCACGAGGAATCTGGATTTATACTTTGATATTGTTTTGCAACGTGTTAAAGTCTGAGCCTTTGAATCGGACTTTGAATCAAAAGTTCAGACTTTGTCTACGTGACGAATATCTGAGAAAATCAAGTGGATCATGTGGGAGGGGTTATTGTTCAGAGACAGTACCGTGCTGTCACCACAGGGGGGCAGTGAAGCCAGGTTTAGATGTTGGGACAGATAAAGAAATGTTTCACTATTTTTTACATCCAGACAAATAAACAGCAAGAACTGAACTGAAACATATAAACAAACTACAGACACATTAAATAACACAAATAAATAAATACAAATAAATTAACAGAACAGGGATTAATATAAAAAACAGTTAAAAAAAATACAAAGTTACTCAAGTGAAAATATTAAAGTTGAGTTTTGATCTCGCAGACCAATTTAATGACGTTGTAATGCAGCTAAAATAGTTAGAAATAACAATAAGCATGTTGTAAATTATTTTAAAAAGTATGAAGTAATCTGGGTCAGATCTGACATGAGACTGAAATTCTCCCTTTATGAACTTTGGAGCCTTTGGAAACGTCTGTTTGTGTTTCAGCTGCAGAAATGAGGAAAAAGAGGAAGTTGAGTGAAAGCGCTGAGGCCTCCAGCTCTGAGTCTTCAATCAGGTAAATATCATGACAGGAAAATGAGTAAAGAGCAGCAAAAGAGGTTTAGCAGCGCACAACTGTAACTTGCAAATATTCACTTCATATGTTGGAAAATGTTGTTAAATCCTAGATGTTTTCCAGTGTCCAGTAGATTGAATTAAAGCCGATCTGTGTCAATGCTGGGTTCACAGCTTGTTTTCTACTCTCCCCCAGTGGTTTTTCATTTGAGGGAAAACCGAACCTCCCAGTGACTTTCTAGCAAATGCTCAGTGCTCTATTGTTCTTCTTGTTATTGCCAAAGTCAATGATTCCCCTGAACTGTTTGTTTTGTCTTATTAATGCACGTATATGATGTATAGTTGGTGAGTGACTGACCACTCTTCTCCTCTTGTAGTTCACAGACGACAACAGATGGGTCCCAGGTTCCCAGTGGAGTCTCCTGGAAGAGTGATAGATCCATGCACGTACCACCTAACATAGGAGATGAGAGTCCTAAACGGTAATTCTACATTTAGTGTTTTTTAATTAAAGTACAGTATATCCTTAAATGGGCTTGACACAGCTGGACACAGGTTACGCTGTCTGTCGCAGTCATGCAATTAAATATCAATACAGAAAATAAAAAAGAATGATAGTGTTGGTAACCAAATAAAGCAAATCTCTCCTCTTGTAGTTCACACACGACAACCGATGGGTCCCAGGGTCCCAGTGGAGTCTCCTGGAAGAGTGATGCATCCATGCACGTACCACCTAACATAGGAGATGAGAGTCCTGAACGGTAATTCTGCGTCATGTCCAAACACAACTTTGAACAAAAACTGATGAAGAATTTATAAAAAAATAAAACTACTGCTGAAGGGGGTTCGAAAAACGTGTTTAGTTTGAGTGAATACTTTGACCAATAATGTGCCATTTGTTGCACTGCTAACAGCCAGATGACTGGGGAACCACCCAGCCGGTCATGCAAACAGTGTCTCACGTCAGACTGGGATGAGTCGGACTCCCCCTGTCCGACGTGTGCAACGAAACGCCAAAAACTATCTCAAAGCCATAGAGATGATACCGGTAAGTTTGAATACTGCCACCACAACTAATTCTAATAAAAAGTTTTCTTTTAAATAAAAAGGCAAACAACTAGATAAAGTATCAAGTTGATCATTTCAAGCCGAACCAGGGTTCAGTTTGATCTGGATCGAGACCACCTCTTTTGGTCAGAATAAATTGGTCCGTTGCTCCGTACTGTGGTCTTGGTTATTTTTGACTTTTCAGACTAAACTGAAAAGTCCAAAGGTCCAGACCTAACAAAGTATGTGTGAGAGCCCAAAGTCACAAAGTCAGGATTTTGAGTTTGCTCAGGATTTTCCACAATTTAGCTAAAATGATCTGCTATTAATTTAATGGATATTATTGGAATTTGCAATGATTCATTTGTTTGTTACAGGGGTCCACCATCTCTTGAAAGCAAAACATGTTTTTAAAGAAGAAATGCGAAAAAAATTTACCTTCACATCTGAAGGTACTGGTGACAGTCGGGTTTCTTTGGACAACATCTACACAGAACTCTACATCAGCACTGGAGAGAGCGGAGGGCAACAAGCAGAGCATGAGTTCAGTCAGCTGGAACGTAAATTGAAAATGCCTTCATTGTCGAAACATACAGTGAACCTCAAGGATATATTCAGACCTTCGTCTGGCCAAGAGAAAACCCAAAGAATAGTTCTGACGAACGGCATGGCAGGGATCGGAAAGACTTTTTCTGTGCAGAAATTCATCTACGACTGGGCCAAGGGAGATACAAACACAGATATTGATTTTGTTTTCTATTTTGCTTTCCGAGAGCTGAATTTGAGTACAGGTGAGAAAAGCTTGCACAAGCTCCTGACCGACTTCCACCCTGTTCTCTGTGATTTGGAAAGTCCAGAGCTTTATGCCAAAACCAAGGTTGTAGTGATCCTGGACGGCCTGGATGAAAGCAGACTCAAACTGGACTTTGAGAACATTGAGAGGCAAACATCTCTGAGTGAAGAAACATCTCTGGGTAATCTCCTAGTAAACCTGATCCAGGGTAACCTTCTCCCGGATGCTAAAGTCTGGATAACTTCTCGTTCAGCAGCAGCCAGTCAGATCCCAGCAGAGTATGTCGACATGGTGACAGAGATAAGAGGGTTCTATGATAAACAAAAAACTGAATATTTCATGAGGAGATTTAGTCATGACTTGGATCTTGCTGAGAGGATCACTTCACATATCCATTCTTCACAACATCTCCACATTATGTGCAAGATACCAATCTTCTGCTGGATTTCTGCCATATTATTCCAGGAAGTTTTTGCTGAAGACAAGAATGCTGAAATTCCTCAAACTCTGACAGAGATGATGGCACATTACCTGTTTACTCTGACAAAACGTAGAAACAGAAAAATGTACAAGAAGCCTCAGGAAAACGTTCTGATAACACAGAGAGAATTTCTTCTGAAACTCGGCAAGCTTGCGTTTGATCATCTGCAGAAGAACAGCCTCATTTTCTATGAGGAAGACCTGGAAGCCTATGGCATTGACATAAAAGAAGCATCTATCCACTCTGGATTTTGCACCACAGTTCTTAGGGAGGAAGATGTCTTTTCCCACAGAAAGGTTTTCTTCTTTGTTCATCTGACCATTCAGGAGTTCTTTGCAGCTCTCTACGTTTATGACTGTTTCATGAACAAGAAAACAACAGAGCTCAACGACTTCCTGAAACTGAAGGACAAAGAACCAACTTTACTTGAGCTTCTGAAAGTCACAGTTGACATAGTGTTGGAGAAGAAGAATGGCCACCTGGTCTACTTCTTACGATTCCTCCTGGGCCTCCTGGTTGAATCTAATGGGAGAGTCCTTCAGGGTCTCATAACATGGCCGGATCCAAGCCAAGATACCGATAAGAAAATATTAACTTACCTGAAATCCCTCCGGAGAAAGACCATCTCTCCAGAAGGTAGCATCACCCTGTTCAGGGCCATGATTGAAATGAGAGACCAGAAAGTCAAAGAAGAGATTGAGGAATATTTGAAGATAGAAGATGGTTCAAAACCAGAGCTGACTCCCCTGCACTGCTCGGCACTGGCCTACATGCTGCAGGTATCGAAGAATGATCTGGATTTGTTGGACTTGAAGAGTTACAACACATCCAATGAGGGCAGAAAGAGGCTGATACCAGCAGTGAGGAGCAGCAAAAAGGCCATGTAAGTTTACTTATCATATGTAAGATAATCTGGTTTCAGTATTTCTTTCACTCCTGTGGAGTGTACGCTGATCTTCTTCTTTTTCTTCGTTTCACCAATGAGTTAGTTGGATATAAGTGGGACAGGGAGGACTTTCCTGTGTATATTCTTTATATATATCTGATGTACGTCTCCCCAATCTTCTACTGTTGTACAAAGTATCATCCAACCCATCCTACTTAACTGTTCCACGTGATACTTCAACACGTGTGACTGCTGCCCAGTAATAAGTCTCCCCACAACCTCTCTGAACTCAACTGTAAGGCCTTCACTGGCATCGAAACCTCAGTAGACCAGGAAATCTGTCACTCGCTCAACTGCCGCCTTTAAATATACCTTCACGACACAGGTTAAGGTCGATAAAGTGCGACAGGCCCGGTTCTGCAAAAGCCTGGTATCTGCAGCCCTGAATGAGACATCCCATTACCAACCCAGCTCTCTACCGTCTGTCAATGTTAAAGGCTTGAGATGTCCCTCCTTGTTCTTGTTGCTGTTTAAGAACGTAGACTGTTTCTTGCTCTGTTCTTCGTGCCATGGGATGTATTTTCAGGAGGTGAATGTGCAGAGTTGGAAACAGGGACAATAAACTCACTAACTAAATGGGTGCACCTCTTTCCTAATCTTATAACCCTATTATCCACCCTTAGACTCGCATCCTGCAAATTGACGACAGAGTTGGTTGAACGTGTGGGCTTTGGTCTCACGTTTCCTGGTCACCTCTGAGAGATCTGGACCTGAGCAACAATGACCTGCAAGATTCAGGAGTAGAGCTGCTCTGTGCTGGTCTGAGGAGTCAGAACTGCAAACTGCAAACACTGAGGTACACATTTATGCAACAAACTGCACACACCCAGATATCGTAGTTTTTATCTATAGTTATATATTATAATGCCCTGTCTCACAATGTTAAAGAAGCATGAATTGGGCTTCATACACACCAAATAAACGTTGATCTTCTTCACATCCATTCAGAGCTGCAAGAACTCGCTGATTAACTAAATTCTGTGTTGTGTCAGATTGTCAGGTTGTCTGGTGACAAAGACTGGATGTGCGTTTCTGGCCTTGGCTCTAGAGTCCAACCCCTCCCATCTGAAAGAGCTGGACCTGAGCTACAATGATCCAGGAGAGTCAGGAATCAACCTTCTCTCTGAGCTGAAACAAGATTCAAAATACAAGCTCAGCATTCTCAAGTAATTATAATCCTTGCTGCATTCTGCTCTGTGGTTCACAGAAAAGCTCAGGGTAACAACTTTGCTCTCAATCTGAGCTGCTGATTTTAATCCTCATTTTCCTCCACAGTGATGATCATTGTGGAAGTCACCGGATGATACCAGGATTCAAGAAATGTAAGTTTCTGTAGAAATCCATTTAGCTTAATGTTACAGGCTACGTGCTTTCGATTGACTTTTTACCTGCACTCCTTCTCAGCTGCAGCCCCCTGATGTGCAGGCTGTAGTATTGTCAGGTTTTTGCAAGGAACATAATGAGACCCTGGATTTCAGATTTAGTATAATGCTTAATGTTGCCAGCAGTGGCCGTAAGCTACATTACTGAGATCGATGCTCATGAAATTATACTTTTTCTTACCTTCAGATGCTCATGAGCTCATCTTGGACCCCAACACAGCTCATAAGAACCTCTGCCTGTCTGAAGAGAACAGGAAGGTGACCTGGGGGGAAGAGAAGCAGTCATATCGCCGTCACCCAGAGAGGTTTGATCAGTGCCCACAAGTGCTGTGTGAGCAGAGTCTGGATGGGTGCTGCTACTGGGAGGTTGAAGTGACGGAGCCCTTCAACATTGGGGTAACATACAAACCCACTCGCAGGAGCGGGGATGTGGACGATTGCAAACTGGGATGCAACGACAAGTCTTGGAGTCTGATTTGCTCCGATGAGGGTTGTTACACTCTGCACTGCAGCCAGAGAGTCAATGTATCCTCCCTCTGCCAGCGCTCCAGTCGGGTGGGAGTGTATCTGGATTGGCCGGCTGGAAGTCTGTCCTTCTACAGAGTTCTCTCCAGCAATTGGGTTCACCTCCATACCTTCAGAACGACGTTCAGTGAGCCCCTCTATCCCGCTGTCGAACTTCGCACTCATTCTTCTGCATTATTTTGTTAGCCACTGTGATTAAGCTCTGACTTTGCTCATGTGCAAACAAAGTGTGTAGGTTAGTGCTCTGTCAACACTATTAAACTTTTCCCACTACGTTTGGGCCTCTTGTCTAAACAGCGTTTTACGTGTGTCTTAAACTGAGATTTTTTACAAATGCCTTCCAAAGTACAGATTTTCAAAAATGGTTGGCTCATTGTTGGTTTGTTTGTGTCATAGGTTTAATTACAAGTTAGCAGCTATATTTAGCATCACGGCACCACATTACCATTGATTCACAGGCATCTGCCTCGCTCAATGTTACTCTGATCACAGCTTTCTTATATAGCTTCTGACAGATTGTCAAAATTGTACTTAGTTGATTCTTGTAGTTGTGGGTTTGTACCCTCATGGGTGAATCCACTTATTGTAAGTCACTCTGGCTAAAAGCTTCAGCTAAATGTAATGTAATGTAAAGAGCATTAATGTCGACCTGATCGCCACCTACTGGCCCAGAGGCTTGTTTGAGCATTTGTATTGTAAGTATGCTGATATTTGCAAATTAGTGGGGTGAGGATTCTGTATAACTACTGAAATGTGTATCTTGTTTCTGTTTTGTATTTTATAACCAGTAGTTATAATATTCCATCAATTCATTGACCTTCCATTAAGCTACAAAATGTTTATTCTAATCAATGCTGCAAATACGCTTATCTTTCTGATGTTCTCCTTTACACGTGGCTTCTATTGCACGTCTGTCCGTCCTGGGAGAGGGATCCTCACAAGTGTCTCTGAGGTTTCTACGTTCTTTTTACCCTGTCAAAGTTTAGTTTTTTTAGTTTTTACTTACTGTTGTTGAGGGTTAAGGGCAGAGGACGTCAACCCAAATTTTTTTACTACTTGTGATTTAAATGGACTATGTATTAGCTTTGTACTGTGTGTGTCCTTAATTCACAATAAATCAACACGTCAGGTGTAAACAACAGAATGTGTCTCGTTAGTTTCAGAGAAGTCTCAGGACTCCAACAACTCAAAGTCTCATTGAAGAAAACTACAATTTTAAGAGTTTAAGAATAAAGTTGTAACAACAAGAATGATTAGTCGATTAACTAATGTCAGAATAATATATCAGGATGATATTATATAATATAATAAGATGTTATTGGATTAATTTCTCTTAATTTTGTCTTTTTTTCTTCATTAACTAGTATTTTTGTATAAATATAGAAGTCATCACGTGTCAAACCCTGTTCTATAATCAGCCTATCTCGTCATATCGAAAGTGAAACTGTGAGGTACAGAGGACATTTTGGACAAAGGACGTTCAGCTGCCTCACGTCAGGACAGATTCTGGAAACAAGAAGAAAAGCGTTTTTCTGACGTCAAAGTAGGTTCAGGTGTTTGTTAACGTGTTTATGAACGTGTGTGTGTGTGTTTGTGTGTGTCTGTGTGTGTGCGTCTCCTCTGTGTGTGTGCGTATTTCTTAGTGCGTCACTCTGCGGACGTGTCAAAGATCACAGCTGCTCAACTTTGTCGCAAAGCGAACTGAACGTACAAAGTCACGAGGAATCTGGATTTATACTTTGTTATTGTTTTGCAACGTGTTAAAGTCTGCGCCTTTGAATCGGATGTGATAAAAAGAAAAGGTTCAGACTTTGACCACGTGACAAAGTCTGAGAAAAACAACCCGGTTCATGTGAGAGGGGTTGTTGTTCAGAGACAGTACCGTGCTGTCACCACAGGGGGGCAGTAAAGCCAGGTTTAGATGTTGGGACAGATAAAGAAATGTTTGACTATTTTTTTTCAGCAAGAACTGAACTGAAACATATAAACAAACTACAGACACATTAAATAACACAAATAAATAAATACAAATAAATGAACAGAACAGGGATTAAGATAAAAAACAGTAAAACAAAATGCAAAGGTACTCAAGTGAAAATATTAAAGTTGAGTTTTGATCTTGCAGACCAATTTAATGACGTTGTAATGCAGCTAAAATAGTTAGAAATAACAATAAGCATGTTGTAAATTATTTTAAAAAGTATGAAGTAATCTGGGTCAGATCTGACATGAGACTGAAATTCTCCCTTTATGAACTTTGGAGCCTTTGGAAACGTCTGTTTGTGTTTCAGCTGCAGAAATGAGGAAAAAGAGGAAGTTGAGTGAAAGCGCTGCTGCCTCCAGCTCTGAGTCTTCAATCAGGTAAATATCATGACAGGAAAATGAGTAAAGAGCAGCAACTGTAACTTGTGTCCTGTTTTAAACTGAAAGTTTCTCAGTCTGTGTCATTTTAGTTTCAGTTTCTTCACGATAAAAGTCCCCAGGAGCAGGAGCACAACCCCCCCTACAGCAAATATTCAGTTCATATGTTGGAAAATGTTGTGAAATCCTAGATGTTTTCCAGTGTCCAGTAGATTGAATTAAAGCCGATCTGTGTCAATGCTGGGTTCACAGCTTGTTTTCTACTCTCCCCCAGTGCCATGGTTTTTCATGAGGGAATTGTTTTTCATACTGAACCTCCCAGTGACTTTCTAGCAAATGCTCAGTGCTCTATTGTTCTTCTTGTTATTGCTCAAGTCAATGATTCCCCTGAACTGTTTGTTTTGTCTTATTAATGCACGTATATGATGTATAGTTGGTGAGTGACTGACCACTCTCTCCTCTTGTAGTTCACACACGACAACAGATGGGTCCCAGGGTCCCGGTGGAGTCTCCTGGAAGAGTGATGCATCCATGCACGTACCACCTAACATAGGAGATGAGAGTCCTGAACGGTAACTCTACATGAATTCTGTGTCATGTCCAAACTCTTTCCCTTTCTCTCTGTTTCCAGGTATCTCTGACTCCAGAGCTGCAGGATTCAGACAACAACAATTATTATTAATAATTATTAATTATTATTACTATTATTATTATTATTATTATTATTATTATTATTATTATTATTATTATTATATGAATTGTCGCTGCTATCATTAAAATCCTCTTTACACTCTTATTGTTTTCATTATAACTAGTCAGAGCTGAAACCTGATGGTGGACAACTGTTCCTGGTCTCTCTCTCTCCCCCCCTCTCTCTCCTCTCCCCTCTTTTCCACCCATCTCTCTTCTACTCCCCATTTCTCTCCACTCACCCACCGGTCGAGGCAGGTGGCCGCCCACATTGAGTCTGGTTCTAGAGTTTTCTTCCCGTTAATGAGGGAGTTTTTTCTCTCCACAGTCGCCAGAGCTGCTCATTGTGGGA
Source organism: Hippoglossus stenolepis (assembly GCF_022539355.2). Lineage (NCBI taxonomy): Eukaryota > Metazoa > Chordata > Actinopteri > Pleuronectiformes > Pleuronectidae > Hippoglossus > Hippoglossus stenolepis. The sequence continues at coordinate 3,376,611 of NC_061505.1, read as the reverse complement.
ACTGTTGGTTTCTCTATAAATTTTAAGGTCTTAACCTTCTATGTAAAGTGCCTTAAGATAATGCATATTATGATTTGGCGGTATACAAATAAGAATGAATTGAAATTGAATAGAATTTTGGCCTTAAACAGTAGAAGAACAGTTAACTAGCATAGGAAAGAACTTTGATTCCAGTGTCAAGGTTTTACCGTACGTCCACGATCAAGTGGACAGTCACAATGACCCAGATATTTTTCTTAAATGAAGGTGGAGACCAAAGACAGAGCTCAAAGGAGATTCAGAGTTTAATTTCTCCTCTTGTAGTTCACAGACGACAACAGATGGGTCCCAGGTTCCCAGTGGAGTCTCCTGGAAGAGTGATACATCCATGCACGTACCACCTAACATAGGAGATGAGAGTCCTGAACGGTAATTCAAGGTCATGTCCAAACACAACTTTGAACAAAACTGATGAAGAATTTATAAAAAAATAAAACTACTGCTGAAGGGGGTTCGAAAAACGTGTTTAGTTTGAGTGAATACTTTGACCAATAATGTGCCATTTGTTGCACTGCTAACAGCCAGATGACTGGGGAACCACCCAGCCGGTCATGCAAACAGTGTCTCACGTCAGACTGGGATGAGTCGGACTCCCCCTGTCCGACGTGTGGAACGAAACGCCAAAAACTATCTCAAAACCATAGAGATGATACCGGTAAGTTTGAATACTGCCACCACAACTAATTCTAATAAAAAGTTTTCTTTTAAATAAAAAGGCAAACAAACAGATAAAGTATCAAGATCATTTCAAGCCGAACCAGGGTTCAGTTTGATCTGGATCGAGACCACCTCTTTTGGTCAGAATAAATTGGTCCGTTGCTCCACTGTGGTCTTGGTTATTTTTGACTTTTCAGACTAAACTGAAAAGTCCAAAGGTCCAGACCTAACAAAGTATGTGTGAGAGCCCAAAGTCACAAAGTCAGGATTTTGAGTTTGCTCAGGATTTTCCACAATTTAGCTAAAATGATCTGCTATTAATTTAATGGATATTATTGGAATTTGCAATGATTCATTTGTTTGTTACAGGGGTCCACCATCTCTTGAAAGCAAAACATGTTTTTAAAGAAGAAATGCGAAAAAAATTTACCTTCACATCTGAAGGTACTGGTGACGGTCGGGTTTCTTTGGACAACATCTACACAGAACTCTACATCACCGCTGGAGAGAGCGGAGGGCAACAAGCAGAGCATGAGTTCAGTCAGCTGGAACGTAAATTGAAAATGCCTTCATTGTCGAAACATACAGTGAACCTCAAGGATATATTCAGACCTTCGTCTGGCCAAGAGAAAACCCAAAGAATAGTCCTGACGAACGGCATTCCAGGGATCGGAAAGACTTTTTCTGTGCAGAAATTCATCTACGACTGGGCCAAGGGAGATACAAACACAGACATTGATTTTGTTTTCTATTTTGCTTTCCGAGAGCTGAATTTGAGTACAGGTGAGAAAAGCTTGCACAAGCTCCTGACCGACTTCCACCCTGTTCTCTGTGATTTGGAAAGTCCAGAGCTTTATGCCAAAACCAAGGTTGTAGTGATCCTGGACGGCCTGGATGAAAGCAGACTCAAACTGGACTTTGAGAACATTGAGAGGCAAACATCTCTGAGTGAAGAAACATCTCTGGGTAATCTCCTAGTAAACCTGATCCAGGGTAACCTTCTCCCGGATGCTAAAGTCTGGATAACTTCTCGTCCAGCAGCAGCCAGTCAGATCCCAGCAGAGTATGTCGACATGGTGACAGAGATAAGAGGGTTCTATGATAAACAAAAAACTGAATATTTCATGCGGAGATTTAGTCATGACTTGGATCTTGCTGAGAGGATCACTTCACATATCCATTCTTCACAACATCTCCACATTATGTGCAAGATACCAATCTTCTGCTGGATTTCTGCCATATTATTCCAGGAAGTTTTTGCTGAAGACAGGAAAGCTGAAATTCCTCAAACTCTGACAGAGATGATGGCACATTACCTGTTTACTCTGACAAAACGTAGAAACAGAAAAATGTACAAGAAGCCTCAGGAAAACTTTCTGATAACACAGAGAGAATTTCTTTTGAAACTTGGCAAGCTTGCGTTTGATCATCTGCAGAAGAACAGCCTCATTTTCTACGAGGAAGACCTGGAAGCCTATGGCATTGACATAAAAGAAGCATCTATCCACTCTGGATTTTGCACCACAGTTCTTAGGGAGGAAGATGTCTTTTCCCACAGAAAGGTTTTCTTCTTTGTTCATCTGACCATTCAGGAGTTCTTTGCAGCTCTCTACGTTTATGACTGTTTCATGAACAAGAAAACGACAGAGCTCAACGACTTCCTGAAACTGAAGGACAAAGAACCAACTTTACTTGAGCTTCTGAAAGTCACAGTTGAGATAGTGTTGGAGAAGAAGAATGACCACCTGGTCTACTTCTTACGATTCCTCCTGGGCCTCCTGGTTGAATCTAATGGGAGAGTCCTTCAGGGTCTCATAACATGGCCGGACCCAAGCCAAGATACCGATAAGAAAATATTAACTTACCTGAAATCCCTCCGGAGAAAGACCATCTCTCCAGAAGGTAGCATCAACCTCTTCAGGGCCATGATTGAAATGAGAGACCAGAAAGTCAAAGAAGAGATTGAGGAATATTTGAAGATAGAAGATGGTTCAAAACCAGAGCTGACTCCCCTGCACTGCTCGGCACTGGCCTACATGCTGCAGATATCGAAGAATGATCTGGATTTGTTGGACTTGAAGAGTTACAACACATCCAATGAGGGCAGAAAGAGGCTGATACCAGCAGTGAGGAGCAGCAAAAAGGCCATGTAAGTTTACTTATCATATGTAAGATAATCTGGTTTCAGTATTTCTTTCACTCCTGTGGAGTGTACGCTGATCTTCTTCTTTTTCTTCGTTTCACCAATGAGTTAGTTGGATATAAGTGGGACAGGGAGGACTTTCCTGTGTATATTCTTTATATATATCTGATGTACGTCTCCCCAATCTTCTACTGTTGTACAAAGTATCATCCAACCCATCCTACTTAACTGTTCCACGTGATACTTCAACACGTGTGACTGCTGCCCAGTAATAAGTCTCCCCACAACCTCTCTGAACTCAACTGTAAGGCCTTCACTGGCATCGAAACCTCAGTAGACCAGGAAATCTGTCACTCGCTCAACTGCCGCCCTTTAAATATACCTTCACGACACAGGTTAAGGTCGATAAGGTGCGACAGGGCCCGGTTCTGCAAAAGCCTGGTATCTGCAGCCCTGAATGAGACATCCCATTACCAACCCAGCTCTCTACCGTCTGTCAATGTTAAAGGCTTGAGATGTCCCTCCTTGTTCTTGTTGCTGTTTAAGAACGTAGACTGTTTCTTGCTCTGTTCTTCGTGCCATGGGATGTATTTTCAGGAGGTGAATGTGCAGAGTTGGAAACAGGGACAATAAACTCACTGACTAAATGGGTGCACCTCTTTCCTAATCTTATAACCCTATTATCTACCCTTAGACTCGCATCCTGCAAATTGACGACAGAGTTGGTTGAACGTGTGGGCTTTGGTCTCACGTTTCCCTGGTCACCTCTGAGAGATCTGGACCTGAGCAACAATGACCTGCAAGATTCAGGAGTAGAGCTGCTCTGTGCTGGTCTGAGGAGTCAGAACTGCAAACTGAAAACACTGAGGTACACATTTATGCAACAAACTGCACACACTCATATATCATAGTTTTTATCTATAGTTATATATTATAATGCCCTGTCTCACAATGTTCTCAGAACCATGAATTGGGCTTCACACACTCAGCTTCACTTCCTACCTTGGCTTAAACAATGTTATACTGAAAAGAACACCATTAAGAACATGTTCCATCCGGTTGCATGAATAAACACCAAATAAACGTTGATCTTCTTCACATCCATTCAGAGCTGCAAGAACTCGCTGATTAACTAAATTCTGTGTTGTGTCAGATTGTCAGGTTGTCTGGTGACAAAGACTGGATGTGAGTTTCTGGCCTTGGCTCTAGAGTCCAACCCCTCCCATCTGAAAGAGCTGGACCTGAGCTACAATGATCCAGGAGAGTCAGGAATCAACCTTCTCTCTGAGCTGAAACAAGATTCAAAATACAACCTCAGCATTCTCATGTAATTATAATCCTTGCTGCATTCTGCTCTGTGGTTCACAGAAAAGCTCAGGGTAACAACTTTGCTCTCAATCTGAGCTGCTGATTTTAATCCTCATTTTCCTCCACAGTGCTGATCATTGTGGAAGTCACCGGATGATACCAGGATTCAAGAAATGTAAGTTTCTGTAGAAATCCATTTAGCTTAATGTTACAGGCTACGTGCTTTCGATTGACTTTTTACCTGCACTCCTTCTCAGCTGCAGCCCCCTGATGTGCAGGCTGTAGTATTGTCAGGTTTTTGCAAGGAACATAATGAGACCCTGGATTTCAGATTTATTATAATGCTTAATGTTGCCAGCAGTGGCCGTAAGCTACATTACTGAGATCGATGCTCATGAAATTATACTTTTTCTTACCTTCAGATGCCTGCGAGCTCACGTTGGACCCCAACACAGCTCATAAGAACCTCTGCCTGTCTGAAGAGAACAGGAAGGTGACCTGGGGGGAAGAGAAGCAGTCATATCGCCGTCACCCAGAGAGGTTTGATCAGTGCCCACAAGTGCTGTGTGAGCAGAGTCTGGATGGGTGCTGCTACTGGGAGGTTGAAGTGACGGAGCCCTTCAACATTGGGGTAACATACAAACCCACTCGCAGGAGCGGGGATGTGGACGATTGCAAACTGGGATGCAACGACAAGTCTTGGAGTCTGATTGGCTCCGATGAGGGTTGTTACACTCTGCACTGCAGCCAGAGAGTCAATGTATCCTCCCTCTGCCGGCGCTCCAGTCGGGTGGGAGTGTATCTGGATTGGCCGGCTGGAAGTCTGTCCTTCTACAGAGTTCTCTCCAGCAATCGGGTTCACCTCCATACCTTCAGAACGACGTTCAGTGAGCCCCTCTATCCCGCTGTCGAACTTCGCACTCATTCTTCTGCATTATTTTGTTAGCCACTGTGATTAAGCTCTGACTTTGCTCATGTGCAAACAAAGTGTGTAGGTTAGTGCTCTGTCAACACTATTAAACTTTTCCCACTACGTTTGGGCCTCTTGTCTAAACAGCGTTTTACGTGTGTCTTAAACTGAGATTTTTTACAAATGCCTTCCAAAGTACAGATTTTCCAAAATGGTTGGGGCATGCTCATTGTTGGTTTGTTTGTGTCATAGGTTTAATTACAAGTTAGCAGCTATATTTAGCATCACGGCACCACATTACCATTGATTCACAGGCATCTGCCTCGCTCAATGTTACTCTGATCACAGCTTTCTTATCTAGTTTCTGACAGATCGTCAAAATTGTACTTAGTTGATTCTTGTTGTTGTGGTTTTGTACCCTCATGGGTGAATCCACTTATTGTAAGTCACTCTGGCTAAAAGCTTCAGCTAAATGTAATGTAATGTAAAGAGCATTAATGTCGACCTGATCGCCACCTACTGGCCCAGAGGCTTGTTTGAGCATTTGTATTGTAAGTATACTGATATTTGCAAATTAGTGGGGTGAGGATTCTGTATAACTACTGAAATGTGTATCTTGTTTCTGTTTTGTATTTTATAACCTGTAGTTATATAATATCTTATTCTTAAAAAGCCACATTTTTTTTACTTCTCGTGGTTTATATGGACTATGTATTTTTCTTTGTACTGCGAGTGGCTTTAATTGTGCAGTTTGTATCATTTTAGTGAAGAAGGTTTAATAAACATTCAATATGTTTCTCTTTGTTTTCCTTATTTATTTATTTTTTAAACTAACAAAACCTTTAAATCTGCTCTGAGAACAGAAAAGTTAAATTTCTTACAATTTGTATTTGTGCCGGAGCGACTGTTTTCCGTGAGCCAGCGTCACAGTTTGATCTGTATCTGGTTCATGTGCACATGAACACAATGTCATGTGTGGATGAGCGGCTGACAGTGAAGGGAGGGGCCGCCTGAGAGCAGCGAGTCCCAGCTGTCGCCCCTCAGACGCTGGGAGGGAGGGTGGGGCCTCTTCACCCTCAAACCTAAATTGTTTTGTTGTAGCTTCGTCCTAATTCAGCATCTTCAGTTTTACTGTGCATCATTTTTTGGGTCATTCAGCAACTTTTGTTTTATTGTTTTATGTCCTCGTCTCTATTTGATCCATTGTCCAGCTTTCATTTTGTGTCTTTCTATAATTTATCACATTGTTTTTGCACCATCAATACCTAGAAAGGCTGTGGCCCAGTGGCCCCTGTCCCCTGGTGATGATGGAAGAATAACTCTCCTTCTTTTCTGTGGCTTAATTGAAATGAATCATCAATATCCTCATGATAGACACATGTTAAACGTGGTTGTGTGTTTGTACAATGTGAGTTTGAATGTGAGACCTGCGTGAATCAGTCACGACAATAAAACCAATGAATTTGAATTTCACTGACAAAAGACAGAGGAGGGAGAGAGGGTAGAGCGAGGCAGACAAAGAGCTGGAGAGAGAGAGAGAGGGAGGGAGAGAGAGAGAGAGAGAGAGGGAGAGAGAGAGAGAGAGAGAGAGAGAGAGGGAGGGAGAGAGAGAGAGAGAGAGAGAGAGAGAGAGAGAGAGAGAGAGAGAGAGGGAGGACGTTGTCATCACGTACAGGAGGAGGGGGTGTGGGGGGGTTGAACCGGTCTCTGCAGCAGCGGCCATGCTTCTCTCCTCCTTCTGTCTCCTCCGTGTGTCCCGCTCCTCCTCCGGTTCATCCCGCCTGCAGCCGCTGCTTCCCCGCATCCCGGCCTAGAGGAGCCGGCTCGGCTCGCTGGGAGCGGCTCGGTCCGCCTGGAGCCGCCTGATCCTCGGGAACAGACCGGAACAGGCACCGGGGGAAGAGGAGAAAGCCTCCATAGCAACAAACCGGTTTCACAGCATTATTGGTAGGTGCCTCCCTGTGTGTGTGCGCGTGTGTGCGCGTGTGTGCGCGTGTGTGTGTGTGAGTGTCAGCACAGCCTATTGATGGATAAAGTCAGTTCATGCATCAGATGAATTATCAGCTTTTATTAATATAATTCCATCCACACCCTCATATCCTGTTTTTGGCTTCAGATCCTTTAAATCTGACTGAAAATCAATGGACCTGAAATTTAATTTCACTAAAACATCTCGACTGTAATTCACCTGCGACCTCTGCATGTCTTATTCATCAGGATTTAATGAAACGTGTGCATGCAAACGAGGCTGTATGTGATTGTGCTGAATATTCATCCTTTCTTGAATGCAGTCCTGTCGTCAGTATCCTTAAACCCTGATCTGCACCTGGAGGCAGGACCTGCAGCTGCTGCTCAGGGTGATTGGTAGATCTGCTCGTCACTAACCCATGTGACTGTCATCTCTTCTTTTCATCAGTGATGGAGGGATGCTAAGGAACCGGACTGCACCTCTGCAGGACTGCTGGGACTCGACATGCTCGTACAAGGTCCTTACGCCAATGCACCGGGCTTGAAGGCAGAACAGTGAGGTCATAGGAAGGTCACTCCGACGGCTCGACCACATCACAAAGAAGAGTTCACCTCTGTTGGGAAAACTGTGGAGTTCATGGACCAGGACAAATTCTGTATGATGTGTCCATCTCCAGCCATCAAAGTATAGAAGAGGCCTTTAGCTAGATGTTGAACACTTTCCTGATCAATCATCGGACATTTGTGGATTAGTACATCGAAGAAGTACTGAAGTAGTGAATTCTACGATTATTTTAAGGCAGAAGGGTCCAACGTGTTGTGTTTGTAGCATAAGTTGAAGTTGGAGTAGCCCAACACTGGATTTACAACAGGATTACCTGATCTAGATCTGGGATTTTATCGGGATTACAGAGACTTCAATCAATTAAAACTACGACCAGGACCAGCACCAGGAAACCACAAAGCACACTAAGGTACTGGCTTTGTACTGGTTCTTCAGGCGGGTCATCTGGACTCTGAGCTAAAGAAGTAATTCCTGCTTGAACAAGCAAGACACCTGACTACGAGGATAAAAGTCACGTTTACTATTGTTGGACGATGAATCTTATGTAGCCGGAAATCCACGGGACGTTTCAACGCTACTGACACATTATTCACGATGTCTCTGAGCAAGACCCTCGAGCTGGAGCACTTTGAGGAACGAGACAAGGTTCGCCGGGGACGCTCCACCCGGGCCAAGAGAGATGACTCTACAAACAGCGCTGGTGGTGGGGGATCTGGCCCCAGCTCCAGGGGCAGCAGCCTGGTTCCTAGCCCTGCCCACAGCGCCAACTGCAGCTATTACCGGACCCGAACCCTGCAGGCGCTCACCTCGGAGAAAAGGGCCAAAAAGGTCAGGTTCTACCGCAACGGAGACCGGTACTTTAAGGGTCTGGTGTACGCCGTTTCCAGCGATCGGTTTCGCTCCTACGACGCACTGTTGATGGAGCTGACGCGCTCATTGGCGGATAACCTGCATTTGCCACAAGGGGTGCGCACAATCTACACTATGGACGGCAGCAAAAAGATCACCAGTATGGACGAGCTGGTGGAAGGTAAGATGCGTTCGTTTTACTCAGCCTTGTTCTGCTCAAAGGAATAGTTTAATTTCTGGAACAAGTTCTCATGCTACAACCCTAACCCTGAATAAGGATTGTGGACTCAACACTTCAGGCTGATACTGGAACTCACCATGTTCCTCCATTTCCATCTCATTTCCCTATTTCCATCACTGATAGTTCAATTCCAGAAATCTTTGTCTGTCTGTGCCTCACTTATCTGGAGAACCGTCCATCACACTTGTCATGTGTATTGTTAAGAGCCTAAGGTTACGTTCAATATTAATAATGAACGAAGAGGCGGCTGGAACTCGACGTAAGTGATGCTATAGATCACGACAAGAGTTGTTGGTCACAGCAACAACAGCTGTTCAGTCGAGCTTCACCAAACTTTCAATAAATAAGTGAACAGCTCTTAGTGCAGCAGCCGGTCTTTACTTCAGGTTCCGTGGTTCCCGACTTCTCAGTTACAGTGTACGAATTGTCGCGTATTCCTAGTAAGAATATTTTGGATAGAAAGTAAAATTGTTCAGAATCTTTCTTTTCATGAGTACAGAAAACATATTCCTTCTTTGTCGCTACTGAAGATTACCAAAGATGGATCGATCTATTGACCCTCTGATCTGTCCTCTTTAACGTCCTCACTGTCTGCTTCCTCTGTGTCTGTGCAAACACACTTGAATTATTTATCTCTGAGCACATCAACAGCAGAGTGATTAGTGTATAATCAATACAGAGACGATCTAAACCCCAACCTGGGACCGAACCATCCGACCGACCATCAGTCACAGATAATTCATCATCACAGGGAAACTAGCTTTTCACCTCATGAGGTTTCGTTTCAGGACGTTAAAATAACCACAACAAAAAACATCCATCCACTTTAAGATCTAAAGCAGGAAATGATTCTTCTTTAAAATCTCTGACGTCCGGTCCGTCTGCTCTTCCTCTCTGGTCTGAAGTCGTTCAGCCTGAAACAAACCAGCAGCTGAGTAACATCAGTATTGATCTGCGACTGGTTGTAATGTCCGGTAATGAGCGTTAGAGGCAGGAAGCTGTTCAGCCAGAGACATTCGGAAAGATGCTTCGCTAAGCCTTCAGTGGAACTAACAAACGACAAACAGACGTAAAGCTGCGAGTCGAAAGTGTGGAACCCGTTCACGACCTCTCTGTGCGTAAGAGGAAAAACGTGGAAGCTTGCAGTGGAGTGGAGCTTTTGTTTGGCTGCTTTCCGGCAACAGAAACTTAAAACCTATTTAACGAACTGATGTTAATAGACATCGAGCCTAAATAAAGATGGACGACACGTCTCCACTTCTTTCTGTTGGACAAAAATCAAGCCAAAATATCCCAATCGACCAATCATGAGTCAGACTCAGCTGTCAATCATGACGTATCAGCCCGTTTTTTTAAAGTCATGACCAAAACTGCAGCTAGCCGAAAGGCGACAATCACGATGTTTTGGCTTATTTTTTTCAGAGCCGTCATGTCGTCTCTTTGTTGTTTCTGTGTATTTGAATAAAAAACCCAAAGCAGCTGGTTTGAATGGCAAAGGGAAATTTTGACACTTGGAAGGAGACGAGCGGCAAGGTCACGAAAACACACAGAGAGAGAGAGAGAGAGAGAGAGAGAGAGAGAGAGAGAGAGAGAGAGAGAGAGAGAGAGAGAGGGGGAGGGGAAAGGTGAGGGATGCAGGTGCAGACGAGGTGTGTGTGTGTGTGTGTGTGTGTGTGTGTGTGTGTGTGTGTGTGTGTGAAAAAGAGTGACATGCAGAAAGGTAGAGCGAGGCAGAGTGAGACTACAGGAGAGAGAGACTCAGTTGGAGCCATTTTTAACCATATAAGGTAAAACTGTCGCCGGCTGCAGGTGTGATTGGCTCAAATTTAATCAAGTGAAGCTGCAACGATTACTCGATGAATCAGTTCATCAATTCACAGATAATTCATTTGTCTTTAATAATGAAAATATAAAAATTATTTGATGTCTTAAATGTTTTTCATTTGAGGACGTGTTGTTGGTCTGTGGATTTTTTTTTGACAAAACACACGTCATGTGTGGGCGGGGCCTCGATACCAAGGTTCCACAACTGCTCAGACTGCAAATGACGTGAAAAGCTCAAGATGGCAGCGTTTGATATTTTGGCTTCATTCTTGTACAAAAGGAGGAAGTGGAGACGTGTCGTCCATCTTTATTTACACTCACTGATCTGACGCCGTACGCTGTGCAGACTGAAAATCTTTGTTTCCTCTCTCTCTCCAGGTGAGTGCTACATTTGTGCCTCCAATGAGCCGTACCGTAAGGTCGACTACAACAAGATCTCCGTCCCCAGCTGGAAGCCCGGAGCCGGGGCCGGCGCGGCCAGCTCGACCCGGTCTGCCACGGTGTCCACTGGTGTGTCAGCGAGCGCCGCCGTCGCCACCGTCCCCAGAGAGCGCCCTGAGGGTCGAGAGGGCAGGGAGAGCAAAGACTTCATCAAGCCCAAGCTGGTGACGGTGATCCGCAGCGGCGTGAAGCCCCGCAAGGCGGTGAGGGTCCTGCTGAACAAGAAGACAGCGCACTCCTTCGAACAAGTGCTGGCCGACATCACCGAGGCCATCAAGCTGGACTCTGGTGCCGTGAAGAGGTTGTACACGCTGGACGGAAAACAGGTGAGACAGCGTTTGTTCTTTGACAGAATTTTCTTACCTGACACAGATTTACAGAGTTTTCACACCTTGTTTGGTTCAGACCTTCAGACTTTTCAGTTCAGTCTGAACCCAAATATCAGGCGTGAAAGGTTCCTCTGACCAACGCACCAAAATGTAGTCCCACAAAAAGAGATGCTCTGGGTCT
>NC_061505.1:3312656-3362656 GCF_022539355.2 Hippoglossus stenolepis | reverse complement strand
CAAATCTGGAGTTAGAAAATCTATCTTTTCTCTTTCCACACTTTCACGTCTGTCTCGTCTTGTCTCCAGATCTCTCCTCGTCGATCCTCCTCCACTGACGTCAACGGAGAGTCCGAGCAGCCGGAGGACGCCACTGTCGAGGGTGTGTGTTCACGCACTGATTTAAAAAAACTAAGTTTTAAGTTAAGAATCTAAGTGAATTTTTAAAAACAGTTTTTTTTCAAAAGAAAAAGTCGGAGCCAGCGGCAGCTTGAGAGCATCAAGGGTTCGTCCCGGCTGAAAAGACGTTTGAACTTCAGGCGTCAGAGTGAAGCACGAAGTCGTCAAACTCTGAAACCTTCAGATTGGCTTCTTCAAACTGGAGTAAACCAGTGAAACATCCTGAGTAAAGACTAAAACAATCGTTCTCCTCTCACAGTTAACGGGAATCGAACGGTTTCTTCCTCCAACATCAACGATAAATACAAAGTCGGGAAAGTGATCGGAGATGGAAACTTCGCTGTGGTGAAGGAGTGTGTGGAGAGGTGAGGAACGTCCAGAACACAAAACTCCAAATGTTAGCCTTAAAAACTGGGAGGTGGATTGTTTTAGTTCAGAGTTTGTTGATTGACAGGTTGAGTGTTTTGATTGACAGGTCGACGGGAAAGGAATACGCCCTGAAGATCATCGACAAGGCTCGATGCTGTGGGAAGGTAACACTGATATTTATATAAATATTGTGTTCACGAGAGCGGGAGTGATAGTGTGTCACACTGTGTGTGTGTGTGTGTGTGTGTGTGTGTGTGTGTGTGTGTGTGTGTGTGTGTGTGTGTGTGTGTGTGTGTGTGTGTGTGTGAACAGGAGCACCTGATAGAGAACGAGGTGGCGGTCCTGCGGAGGGTTCGACATCCGAGCATCATCCAGTTAATCGAGGTGGACGAAACGCCGTCTCAGCTGTTCCTCGTCATGGAGCTCGTCAAGGTTCTTCCTCCTCTTCCTCATCCTCATCCTCATCATCTCGTTTCTTTAAAGCGTCACCACTCTCATGCCTCTGCCTCCACCAGGGCGGCGACCTGTTCGACGCCATCACCTCCTCCACTAAGTACAGCGAGCGAGACTCGAGCGCCATGGTCTTCAACCTGGCCGGAGCCGTCAAGTACCTGCACCGCATGAACATCGTCCACCGCGACATCAAGCCTGAGAACCTGCTGGTAAACACACACACACACACACGTGCAAACACACACACACACACACACAAAGTTAAGGCGTTAACTGGAGTGTGTGATCAGGTGTGTGAGTATCCAGACGGCACCAAGTCCCTGAAGTTGGGGGATTTTGGTTTGGCGACGGTCTTGGAGGGGCCGCTGTACACCGTCTGCGGGACGCCAACGTACGTCGCCCCGGAGATCATCGCAGAGACCGGGTGAGAAAACGTTTAAGTGTCTTTATGGCTTTGATTCACTCACTGTTTGAGTCACTCGTCAGATTTCTGTTAAAGTATAGAATGAACTTGAACCTGTTCTGTGTGTTTGTGAAGTTATGGTCTCAAAGTCGACATCTGGGCGGCTGGAGTCATCACCTACATCCTGTTGTGTGGATTCCCTCCATTCCGGAGGTCAGCGAACACAAAGCTTCTTATAAACAACAATAAAACCTGCACTCGTTCATTCAGATGATTTAAATGTGTGTCCATCTGGTCCCTGGTATAATATAGTGTCTTGTTTTCTATAACATGAACTTTTATGTGTTTTTTAGCAGATAAATAACCTTCGTCATGTTTGTCGGTTCATTAAAAAGCTGTTTCCTCGTCTTCCTCAGTGAGAATAACGTGCAGGAGGAGCTGTTCGATCAGATCCTCAGAGGGAAGCTGGAGTTTCCATCTCCGGACTGGGACACCATCAGTCTGCCTGCGAAGGTACCACAGCCATTTGACGCTAGACGTAGATGATTGACAGCTGAGATTGACTCGTTTATTGGTCAGACCAGGATTTGTGGGAATATTATGGGCTTCACTTTTGTAGAACGGGAGGAAGGGGAGACGAGTCGTCCATCATCATTTGCAGTTATTAAAAAAAGAAGCTTCAGAACACGTTTTTAAGTTTTCTTCTGTTTTAAATGGATTCAACGTAAACGCATGCCGGTCACAGACAGGTTTGATAAAACAGCTCATAAAGAAGAACAGTGGTCAGTTCCCTGCAGGCTGTTAACTGTCACATGACCTGTTCCCCAGATGCTGATTAGTCAGATGCTGCAGGTGAACGTCGACACTCGTTTCACTGCAGAGGAAGTTTTATTACACTGCTGGGTGACGGTAAGAAAACACACACACACACACAAATACTACACACCTACAGTACAGACCACTAGAGAAGAAATGAGTCACAATGGTTACTAACCATAAAGCAGAAGTTGTTGTTACTCTGTGAAAAGTGAAACAACTTCCTTCCTTGTTCCTTATTTCAAAAGCTGCCTCAGTAAAACAGCCTGAGCGTCAATAACCTTGAGGACGTTTAAGTTGAATTAACTAAATAAAAAATCTAGAATGTCACTCAGAAAAGTTCAAACCTCCACTAAGGCCCAACCGTCTCCAAGTGAAACCACATTTAACTTCACCAGATACAGATTTTTTTCCGATCTGCACTAAATTACAAACACACTCATAATTATCAGTCCACTGAAAAATCTGTTGGTAATCTGTCCACGAGTTTTTGCGTAATCCTGCCAACTAACTAACTAACTAACTAACACAGATGAAAACATAATGAATTCCAATGCTGAACGCTAACAGCTGTTACTGGTGACTGTGTTGGTTTAGGACGAAGCTCCCGTCGACTCCAACGCTGTGAGCAGCACTGAAGACCAGACCAGTGGAGACGCACTGGAACCAGAGCAGGAATTACCAATTCTGGAATCCAAACAAGTTCCTTCACCTATGGTCTAAAACTCACCTCTTGAAAGTTCACCTCCTTGTTTTCCTCAGTGAAAAAAACACAAAATGTCCGGATCAATTTTTCTGGAAACTAAATTACTCTTCCAGAATTCCATCATTCGATCTTGGCCTTTTGATCAACTGGGAACCAAAGGAGTTCCCTCAACACTGCTCTTGAACATAGGAATTAGCTCCCTCAAATCAGTCTCATATGTTCCCTCATCGTATTTTATCTTCTGGAAACCAAACAAGGTCCCACACTGGTGATCTACATCTATTTCCATTTCATGTACTAGAAATTAGCTCCCTCAAATCTGGTCTAGAACACGTCTTTCCAAAGAAAACCCCACCTGCTCAGTCTAGCAGATCTATTTCATCCACTGGAAACCAAACCAGTTCCCTGAAATCTGGTCTAGAATTGGTCGTGATCCATGAAACCAAAAAACATTCCTTCGTTCCTGGTGTAAACACCCTCTGATCAGCTGTAGAAGAGCAATATCTCTTTCCTTTTCATATACTCGAAATGAGCTCCCTAAAATTAGGTCTAGAACTCTGGAAACTAAGCAGGTTCCCACATCCTTCTGGTCTAGAAGCAGTCCTATCTCACCCACTGGACCAGAACCACCAACAACTATGCTCTAGGACACGTCCTCGGTCATTTACTTGAGACCAAACGAGCTCCTTCACCCACATCTAAGAACGTTTTTTCCACTTTCTTGATTTACTGGAAACCAAAAGTGTTCCCCAACCTCCAGTCTAGAATTGATTTCAAAAAACCAAAAGGATTTCCATCTTACTTGCTGGACTGCTCAACTGGAAACAGGTTCTTTAGTATTATATCCAATTAATCAATTGGAGACTTTCCTCAGCTCTGATGTAGAACAGCATTTAATCTACCGAAGACTTTACGAAGTCACGTCTCTGCTGCTGTACTGGAAAGTATTTACATCGTCGTGGATAAGCTCCATTCAACCTCGACCCAACGTCCACTTTGCTCTGTAACAGGAGTCTCCCACTGCTGCTCGAAGGACAGACACCACATCACCACTGGAACAGCGTGAAGGTGCTACTGGACCGTTCCACCACCCGGTGTCTCATGGGACTGATATACACCAGTGTTTCATTTACAGAGCTCTCCCTGTGGTTTAGGGATCTTGTTCTCCGTAGTCCCTGCCTCTCGGTGACCCGGATGTCTTCCATTTATTCTGGGAAACGTCCCGTTCCTCCTGCCTTGACCCTCCTGCTCTCCTTCCGCTGGCCTGAAGGACGTTTCTCATTTCTTCTACTTGGTCCCCACCAGTCCAGGAAGAAATTCAAGTACTGTGCCTGTTTACGCGGCTGATGAATTCCTCCTAACATCCGAAATGCTCTTTCTTCCACAGGTCCTCAGAAACTAGCACTGTACTGATACACAAGGCTCATTGTTTTCAAATATACATTTTGGTGTTTGGTTTACACAAACAGCAAATAGTGGGATAAGAAAATATATATTTTGTTCTAATGTTCTAAACTATCAGCACCAGTAAAACTTTACTACTTAACACATTATAAAACATTTGCTCCTTTTCCAGGAAATCAAACAGCATGTTACCGCTTTAGAGGTAGAAGGATTTTAACTATTCCTCACAACAAATTTAAAATCTGCCCAAATTACTTTTCTATGGAAGATTATTTGGGCCAAATATAAATAAAAATACGGGGGGAAAAAAGATGTTTCAAAATGTCTCTAAACTGGAATTATGGTCGATTTCAAGATTTTTTGGAATCTGAATCTTTTTATGAAAAATATTTGAGTGGACAGATTAATTGTATGGAAAATAAAAACTCAAAACAATGGAGACTTCTCTACACAACTCCCGACCCACCGTCCCTCGCCGGTTCCTCAGGCTTCGTATTGTGTCTAAAATTAACGCAACGACTCACAAACCCCTGAAATTTATTCCAACGACCTTCTGAGGTTGCGATCCTTCGTACGACTGAGCTAAAGGGAACGTTCCAGTCCAGACCTCCAGTTCACGGAGGATGAAATATGTTGTAAATGTTGTAAATATCACTCGTCTGTTGGTGTCTGTCTGTGTGAGTCAGTCGTGAAGTAGGGAAATAGTAGCAGTTTGAAAAAAAAATCAAAAAACAAGTTTTAAAAGAAATAATCTAAGACGCGATGTGTCAGCACCCTGAAAAAAACCTTGTTTTCCCAGACACCGTATATTTAGTGATTTTCCACATTGAACCTGAGACATTTTCACACAGTAAAATGTATTTTAATAGTTAGTTATTGATTCAAATAAAAAAAAGTTACAGACAGAACAAAAGATTCAAGGTTTCTGACGGGTGTTGACGAACTGTGATGAAAGAGTTTTTTACCTGAAAGTTGAGTTTGGTCAGAGCGACGGATTCTCTCTCTTTACACGGTGACATCGTGGGTCATCCACCAATCATATCGCTCCATCATTCATGCCGTCTGTTGATGTTACTGGTCAGTGCGGATGAAGGAAAGGTGTGTGTGTGTGTGTGTGTGTAAATAAGTGTGAGTGTGTATTTGATTTGTAATGTTTGAACTTGAAAGGATCACTATGTGCATTTTGTGTGTGTGTTTGCATTAATGAAGAGAGGGGGGGGGGGGTCATTTAAAAAACAAAAACTTGAAACAAAGTGTCAGTCGTCGTGTGGATCAATGACCTGATGCTGTGACCTCACCGTGACCTTTCCATGGCCTTTACCTTTTCGTCGGAGCCCCTGATTGAGAGTTTGGGGGAAACGAGCGTCCAGGACGAGGGCGACTGGAGGAAAACAAAGGACTGAATGGACTCGGTCGCTTTAAACACATAAAAAAAAAACATTACAACATTAAGCAACTAATCTTTAAGTTTCTAACGGGGGAAGTTTTTAACACGATGACGCTCAGTTCCCTCGTTGTGGAGCGACCTCTGACCCTCGCCTCGAACTGCAGCTCGAATTCCGATCAGTGGCTCGGCCTTTGACCTTCTATGCCTGCTATGAACCCAGTAGTCTTAATTCTTTTCTCTTTGCTTTAAACCAAACCGAACGGAGCCTTGTGTCGACTCTGTCGCGTTGCAGCCACACCTGGGTCGTCGAGCACGTGTCAACGCTCCGACCGCTCTCCGATGTAAAGCTGCTCGTATTCTGTGCAAGTTTACATATTACGTAATATTCTAACTCACACTAGAGTCAAACCCGTCTGGCTACAGTCGAAGAAGAAGCCGAAGTTTGTTTCACATTGCGAACAAGAGAGAAAACGTGTTGCCTTGACCAAATGTGCCATCCTGTGTTGAAACAAAAAAAAAGACGGAAGAAGACGTGTCGTCACTTCTCTCTGGTGTGTCGGGCGTGATGGGAGGAGTCTGGCCTCCATGTCGCTGGGTCCTGGTTTCACTTTGTCTTGACACTTCATGCACTGAGGGAAGAAGAAGGTGCCGAGTTTGGGTGAAATCGACTGATGGCTCATTGTTGCCCCCTGTCCACTGCAGGATGAATTACACACAACAAAGCTGACTCGGTCTGAGTTTGCGACGCGTTAGTTCATTTGTGTTTTCGTTCATGTTGAGGAAGCATCTTGTTGGTTTTGAGCAAATCTACGAAACCCTGAAGAGAACCAGGTTCGGTTCGGTCGACTGTGACCGAGGAGATTTCAGTGATTTGACCCAGGGTGGCTGTAGCTGTGAGGCCCTTTGTGTGTGTGTTTTTAAATCAAATGCAATGTGTGTGTGCGCGTGTGTGTGTGTTATCATTTCACATCATGCCTCATTTTAGACAGAAACTTTTTTTATAAAGTGCAGTAGCAGAACTAGATTAATGAACCAAACGGGGCTGGTTTTCCTAGAAGGAGTCCGAGGTTGATCTTCAGGATTTATGCTGAATTATTTCACAACAGGTTTTAAAACCCAACCCTCTGAACTTATCTAATTTGAAAGACAATCATTTCCTTGTAATGACCAGAAGGTTCACGTAAACCTTCAACCTGGCAGATAGAAATCTGAATAAAGAATCTTTCAACATTTGCTGTAATCGCCCGTAAGAGATTTCTGTTAAACTAATCAAAGACTCAGTTTGCAGTCAAAGTGTTTTTCTTCCTGTGGGACGCTTTTAGGAAAACTAGTCCCGGCTCAAAGTGGAAGGAGACGTGAGAATTTTGAAGACATGTTGTAGACATGTTTTGATGATCTGTAATGTCGATGTGTGTTGATATGAAACCTGTATGTTTGTTGGGATCGGGGACGTTTGGAGGAAACACGAACCCCGATTTGTATCAAGGAAAGATTAATTGGACTGTGAAAATAAAACTGATGCGGTGGCATCACGTGAACCCGTCACGCTCGTCTTCCTGCTGCATTATTAACAAAGATGACGTCACTGTGACCTTTCGCCAGCGCAGAGACATTAAATATACAATGTGCAGAAACAACTGAAATGCCTAAAAACTTTATTTGGATTAAAAACTTGGAATGTTTGGTTATACATAAAACTTTTACACACACACACACACAGAATTACGTTGATGCAGATGAAACCTGTAAGATTTTCTCTCGAACTCTGATTGGCTGTAACTCAAACCTCGAGGCTTTAAAGTGAAACGACTCAGAAAACAGACACAAGAAGTTTTTCTGTGTATCGTCCTCGTCAAAACTACCTGAAGATGTGCTCATTGGTAAATTAGGGGGGTTGAATTATCTGAAAACGTTCTGGTATAAACAGAAATACAAAACTATCCGAATTACAGAGATAAATAACGTCTGCGTAAAAACGTTATTCAGTAAGTTTTAATCTGTACATGTGACAAACGAGATTCATCATCACTGACAACATCTAGAGAAGAGGAGAGAAAGTCGTCCACGTTTCATCTGCAATAAAAAAGTTTCAGTTTGTTGAGAATGACCTGGATTCAGTCCAGAAATACGAGATGCTGTTTTCTGAAATGTATCGTTGTAAAAAAGGAAATGTTGAGGAACACGTGAGGGACAATTAAAGAAAGAGTTAAAGAACAGTACGTTTTCTATGGTCCTAATAAATGTGTGAGAACCAGCCTGAAAAAAATCTAAGATATTGAGAATAAAGTCGTAATATTACGAGAATAATATCGTCATTGAGAAGATACTTGTAATTTACGAGAATAAAGTTGTAACATTACCAGAATAGTGATATAACCAGAATAAAGCCAACATGATATGTGGACTAAACTTACAATTTAACTCTCTTCAGATTCTGACTTCGATTTGTTTTCCTCCATTGGACTAATTACTCGTCACAAAGCGTCACTACAACATTCTCTAGTTCACTGTGTATGAATTATATGACATTAAATCCAGATTATAAATCATATATGAATTTAATCATTTTAATCTGTTTAATACCAATTAAGTTTATTTCTCGTCACTGCCAACGATTTTCCATATGTGCAAAACGCGTTTCTCTCAGGTGCCGTGAAATGTTTCTGTTATCGCTCCTTCACATAAAAGAACGACTTTTTTTCTTGAGCAGTTTTGGAAAATATTCGGCACTGAAGAAACAAGTTATAAAAAGTAACTTCAGTTTTCTTTGTGTAAAATGATCCAGTTTAACGGGAACGTAAATCATTTAACTTTATTTCATAAATATCTACACGTGAGAACTTCACGAAACAGAAAAATGTTGAGTCGATATTTGTCTCACCGCTGAACAATATGGACGTTTCAATCAGTCTCTAATCTGCTCCGGATGAGACGCTCTTCATGCTTCACTTCGTTAAAGACAAAACGAGTGAAGCAGTCGTCCTCTCTCTGGAACTGTCCCGATCCGAAGCTGCACACTGACGCAGGATGTAAAAAGTCTTTGTTAAACTTTCTGTCATCAGACACAAAGAGGAGAAGCTGAAATCGTGTTAAAGCAGCGGCTCTTAAAGGTGCAGTCGTCAGAGTCCATGAGTCAAATCCCCCAAAAAGTAAAATCCAGTTCCACAGAGGAAACATCACGTGGGACACGACACCATATCAGTTTTATTCCGTCGTTAAGGCAGCGAAGGTCCGTCTCGTTCTTCGTCGTCGTCGTGACACTGACAAAGTCTCAAGGCGAAATCAAGTCAAGACTTCTTTGTTTCTTCAATTCAGTCACAAACGGCCGATAAAAGCTGACCAGGAAGAAAAAGAAAAAAGAAATAAAAAAACACTGTCTGTAGGTGGCGCTGCCGTTTCCCGCCCGTTTGACCGAGAGCAGCTACAGACACAGGAAGTCAATCTTTCTTTAAAAATCCCCTCGTCAAAATGTCCTCGTCAGAGAAAAGAAATGTAGTTTTTCGGAAATATCCCACGTCTCCCACCTACAACTCCCAGAATCCACTGCTCATCCACAGACTCCACCTGTGTTATATCATCACCGGCCTGCAGGGGGACACAGCGAGAGAAGGAAGGAGGGGTTTTTTTTTTTAAACAAAGAAAATCTGAGTTTGTGTAATGAACATTGTTTTGGCTGCAAATAAAGAATTACGACGCGTTTCCACTTCCTCCAAAATATCTCGAATACGGGCGCCACCATCTTGAATTTTTGACCCCATCTTTATTTTACGTCTATGGTTCAGAACGAGGTCATGAAACCTCAGCTACTCGTGACGCTCACGTACCTTTAGCGTGAGCTCGTCCTCGCCCATCGCTGTGAAGTCAAACAAAGCCTTGCCCGCCCCTTTAACCGCCGACTGCTGGTCTGGGATTGGCTGGACTGGGAACAGCAGGAGGAAGTAATAGTTAGACGCAAACGACTTTCATTAATGATTATTCTTCCTGCTACAGGTGAAATCACATCTTGATTAATCAAAATGGATTCCACTACATTTACTTAAGACTGAATTTGTGTGTTTGTGTGTTGTACCCTGGTGCGGCTGTGTGAACGCAGCAGGGTAAAGCCCCTCCCTCCCCTCCAGTCTTCCTCTCCTCCACTCAGCGTCTATGTGCTTAATCACTCGGATCAGTGCCCCCTTGTGGAAGGACAGATCCTCTTCAGTCTGACCGGGGAAGTCAAACAGAGCCACAGCCCACTCCTCCACCTCCACCTTCTCCTCCACCTCCACCTACAAACACATCAGTAATTACACACCATTAAAAGACAAATCAGATCATCTGATCATTGAGGAAACAGTTTACGTAGGAAATGTTCATATAAACCAACTTCAGACTTCGACACACTCACCTCAGAGTTCGAGTCCTGTGAGGTCTTTGCTTCTGTGGAAGACAAATGTACTAAATAAAGCAACATTACATTTAAATCTAAAGCTGTGAGAAGTGAATCTTCACCTTTAAACTGAAAAGTGCTTAAACATTATTTAAACTTATTCTAAAGAAAATGAAAAAGGATAATTTTCCTCGGCCCACCGTTACTTTCTATCACTGTCGTATCCATCGCAGTGGCCTTGGTCGTTTCCTCCAGTGATGACGGCGTCTGTGGAAGCGGCTCCACCACCTCAGTGAAGCTCAGGGGGAATATTCCTATTCGCCCGTGGATCTGGCCCCGCCCCCACTCCTGTCCTTTGAGCTCCAGCAGGGCGATGACATCACCCTGGGAGAAGGTGAGCTCATCGCCCTCCTCGCCCTCGTAGTCGAACAAGGCGACGCAGCGAGGGCCGCTGTGAAATGAAAGACAGATTAAAAACGGGGTCTCCTGAAGACAGCGAGTACTCAGGGTCTGTTGTGTAGTTTATGATGTTGTGTGTTTGTGCGTCGGACCTGACGGGAGGAGGGTCTGGTTGATCTTTCTGTTCAGGAGGCTGCACGGGCAGGATGGACTGAACAACACAGGAAAACAACAACTTAACATGAAGTTCTGACCCCGGAGTCTACGTCCACCTTTATTTACAGTCTACATTCATACGTCCTTAAATATACATCAAATAATATCAACACCATAAAGCTTTGAAAAGCTGTTCAGGTACCTGTGACTCCGATAGGCTGACGTCCTCCAGAGCGGGTTTTGATTGGCCGTCCTGATCAGGGACAGGCTCTGGTTGTGTGTCCAAGTCCAGGAGACACTGTGATGGGTTGATGAGCGGGACAACGGAGGTTTGACCAACTCCTTCATCAGGGAGACGCTCTGAGGGCAGCGGGTCGTCCAGGACAATCAGGACTTCCTGTTTCTATGGCAACATTGTGAAATAACACACCTCAGGCCTCAAAATAAATGAACTTGTATTTGTGTGTGTGTGTGTGTGTGTGTGTGTCCACACCGTGTAGCTGGTATAGAGAGGATGTCCAGGTTTGGGCCGGGGGGGAAGAGGGGGTCCTCTTTTTGAGGGCCTCTGAGCCGGCAGCTGATTGGCTGTTACAGGAGGGGGAGTGGTCTGTGAACTCTGGGCGGCTGGTGACACGGAGAGAGTGGGACTGGCTCTGGAAGACGGAGGGATCTGGTTGGCTGAGGAGGTCGAGTTGACGGCTGGAGGTGGCGGACGCCCAGGAATGGATTTGATTGGTGGAGGACGGAGGGGGAGGAGCTTTTCCCCTGAGGGCCTGAGGAGAACAGAGTGACTCAGGTGTAAGAAGTAATTCTCTAAAGGCAGACTTGAAATTCCCTCGAGAGGTATCGCGATCACAAAAATGTGATGGACAACCTGAAAACAAAATGCCTCCGGCCACTAGGTGTTGCTGGCACGGAGGAATAAAACCACACCAGAAGAAAGAAACACTGAAAACCATCATGTCTCCTGTAATGTGTTATTCCCTCAATCTTACATTGCTTTAGTGTAAATGTTCTGAATCATTGAGTTTGTATTTATCAGACTGTACTTGTATCTCTCTGTGTGTCTGTGCTTGATTTGTATCTACACTGAGCTGCTCTCACATCGAGACTCAGGAAATCTCCGTCTTACCGGCGAGGAAGAGGAGGGTCTGAGGGGTTTGCAGCTCTGGTAGTTTCTGCTTTATGCTGGATCACAGGGCTTTTCCTCAGGGACGGAGCCGGAGCTGTGACGGGGGGTTTGGCTGGAACCGGAGTGGCGGTGGCGGCCGGTGGTGCTGATGGTTTGGGGGTTGGAGCCGGAGCAGTTGCAGATTTGGATGAGACCGGGTTTGGATCCGGAGGCGTTGGTGAAGTTCCAGTAGGTTTGGGAGCCAGATTTGGAACTGAAGGTGCGGAGTAGAAGTCAGAATACGTTTTAAATATATTTCATAATTACTTCCTATTCATATCAGAAGGTTAAGTTAGTGAACAATAGTGAAATTAACATTTTAGGAAGTAAAGGAAAAGAATACACAACAAAACTGCTCATTACCAACTTTATTTAAAACCAAAACAAACTTCATATTGTTCTCATGTAAATTGGGCTTTTACTGTGAAGGAGCTGCAGCCACACATTCTGCTCCAGGTAAATCAGAAGTATGGAAAGTATCTCACGTACACACCCACACCCACACACACACCCACCCACACACACACCCACACACACACACACACACACACACAGTTAATCTGGAAGCCTCTGGGTACGGGGGCGTGACATCTCTGACACTCTTTAGACAGTAAACCTATCAGAGCAGACTCTGCTTCTTGGAGGCGGGACCAGGAGCATTCAGACAAAGAATGAACAGAGGTTTATTCTGACAAACCACAAACAGAGGGGGCTCTTTTTCTCCTCACACAATCACAGCATTTGTCTTTCACAATGTTTGGATTGCATAATGTAACATACACGCACACATTAAATCTCTCCACGTTTGCATATTTATGCCACATAACAAGGACGCAAGGTTTACGTCTGTAAGCTTTCAAATGCTCCATTGTGCTACAGCTACATCCAGCTTAGTGTTCACACACACACAAACACACACACACTCTCTTACCGCTGGCCCTGCGTGGTGAGGTCAGCGCTGCCGGTTTGGTCGGGACGCCTGGACGAACACTTCCTACTTTCACTGCAACAACAAGAATCAGAGGAGAAGAGATAAAGACGATTCGGTGAAGGCAACTTTCATTAAAGCACCGATACATTCTTATAACTAATAAAATATCAAATCCTAATCCAATATCAACACAATGTTTTTGGAGTTCCCACTCTCTGCAGGCAGAGGTACAGATTACAGTTTAATAACACTCACCAGTTGGTTTTGCATCGTCCTGCGTCTCTTCAGCCTGAGGCTCGGCCTGTGCTCCACCGCTGACCTCCACTGAGGGTCTCGGGGGAAGAGTCGGGATGGTTTGCCCAGCTGTGTTGCTCTTGTCCTGTTGTGCTGCTCCGATGCCGGCCCTGGGGGCAACTGGAGGTCTGGGTGGAGGTTTGGGGTTTGGAGCTTCACTGAGAGAGGGTGTGAGTTTGGGTGGAGGGGGCCTGGGGGCCGGGACGGGGGCCGGGACGGGGGCCGAGGCAGGAGAAGAGACGTTAGATGACGGGGGTGTTTCTGTAGGAGACTGTGGTTTTGGTGCGACTAAAGGTTTCAAGGTGCTGCAGCAGGTTTCAGGACACAAGGTGCTGCAGCAGGTTTCAGGACACAAGGTGCTGCAGCAGGTTTCAGGAGAAAAGGTGCTGACTCTGGAGGCGTTGGAGTTTCAGCGTTTGACTCCTCAGACAGAGATTCACGTGTTTCCTGTGCAACCGACTCTGACACCTCTGCTGTCAAAGCACCATCTTCCCAGAAGACTTTGCTGGATGGTTTGGAAGTGTGTGAAAAGTTTTTGGGTTTTGGAGCGACAGTGGGAGGGGCAGATTTTGCCGGTTGGAGACGAGGGCGTGGCCGGGGTTCAGGTTTCTTTGTCACAACAAAGTCTCTGTCGTTAGTGTCGCCACAGCTCCCATCAGCCACCTGCTGCTGCTGCTCGAACGCTTGGATCCTCGCTTTCAGCGCCGCCATGTCCTCTTCCTCGCTCTCTGACTGGCTGTGACCACTGCTGTCGCTGTGGGGATCAGGAAAGCCCCAGTCGTCTGAGCTGAAGGCGTCGAGCAGCTCCTGCAGGTACTTCCCCTGACTAACTTCTTGGTTGGGGGTGTCAGCCTGAGCACGGGCGGTGAGCGTGGCCAAACCGTCCTCACGTAGCTTCACCAAAGTCTGAACTTCGACCTCGCTCCTGCTGATTGGCTGGACACCGAGCTTAGAGCGAGGGCGTGGTCTAGGACGCTCCAACGGGACTTGAGAAGAAGCAGAGGGAGGAGTTGCGGAGTCAACTGCAGCAAAAGCCTGATCCCGCTGGTCAGTTTGGGCACAAGTGGTCGAGGTCAAAGGTGAACAAAGCTGCGTGAGGACGTCACAGCACTGTGTGTGTGCCGAGGCGTGCGTGACCGTCTCGGGCTCCGTGTTTGTTCCGACACAGTCACTGTTCAGGGAAGTGAGTGTTGATTGGCTGGCGGTGGTGGTGATGTCATCGATGTGAGATGATTTGGGAGGATGGGAGAGAGGGGAGGGTCGTGGGGGCCTCACCGGTCTTCTCACTACAAAAGGAATAAATTATTCTTGTAAATATTCACAATCAAAATGTCAGAGTACAGTGAATAATAATGAGCAGCACTCGCCCTGAGGGTCTTGTGGATCAGGAGCAGATCCTGGGTCAGTCTGTGTGGCGATGGTTGTTGTGGAAATCGGACGTGTTAAGGATGAAGATGAGGATGAAGAGGAAGAAGAAGAAGGAAGGAGAACCTGCTCCTGTGTCTTCTCCCTGATTACCTCCTCGTACGAAGGAGGCGGCTGATGGAGAGTAACAAGGTCAAAAGGAAAATCACAACAAAGATACAACTGGAAAAGAGAAAAAGGTTTAAATGTCCACTTTATGCTGTTTACCATCTTTTTGTATGCAATCTTTTCCTTATTCTCATTACTACTATAATAATTGCTTCCTTTTCCCCATTAGCAACACGTCTTAGTTGCTAATAATGTTTTTTGCAACCCAGTTCCGATGAAATTGACTTGATTACCTGTATGGACGGAGGGATTGTGGGTCCCCAGATCTGTGCGGCAGGAGGAGGGGGTGGTGGGAAACCCCCAGAGGCCCCTGGGAACCAGGAGGTGGAGGCCAGCGGCTCTGCAGACAGGATGGTGATCTCCGGTCGCCTGGCAACAAGTACAGATAAC
The DNA here is from genome assembly GCF_022539355.2 of Hippoglossus stenolepis. Lineage (NCBI taxonomy): Eukaryota > Metazoa > Chordata > Actinopteri > Pleuronectiformes > Pleuronectidae > Hippoglossus > Hippoglossus stenolepis. The sequence goes on along the minus strand of NC_061505.1, from coordinate 3,347,716 downwards.
AGGGCTGCAACAACCGACCAAAAGCACAACCTGACACGACAACAATAATTCAAATAAAACCACAGCGATCCGGCAGCGACTCACCTCCTGTCTCGCTCTCGGTCCCTGTCTCGCTCTCTGGTGTTGGACGTCTCGGAGAGAGAGGTCGACCTGGTGGAGGCTGACGGACAGGAAACAGCTCAGAGTTAAACACAGACGACTGGAGCGTCACATGACGTGTGGGAAACGAGCAGAGGCTGAACATTTAGGTGAAGTTATCAAACAGTCATTTCAAGAACATGAGCATGTCCAACCTCCGCTGCATTTAACTAACCTTTATTTAAAGTTCCAGTAAAGACACTATCACTAAATAGATGTTAAAGACGTAGAGAAAGAAGAACTTCACTCACTTCTTTTGATGGCAGCTCTGATGGACGAGAGAGGACCCTGGCTACAGAGAGAGAGAGAGAGAGAGAGGAAAAAAAGGAAACTGTGAGTCACAGTATTTCACCTCTGTTTCCATCTCCTCCCTCTTTAAAGCTCTCTCTCTCGCTCGGTTTTCCAGTGACAAACATAGCTCGCTCGTCCCACCCACTCCTCAGTGTTGGAAACCCACACATCCACATTTTTCATGACGTAATTTGTAAAATGTTTGTTTTCTCTTGAAGCTGAGTGTTCGCTGCCTTGCTCTAGGGGAATAACAACGGCCCAAGTCTCAAATTAACAACAGATTCAAAACCACAGATTGTTGACGGGTCCAAGGTCTCGAACACAAGACTCTAAATAAAGATGGACGATGCATCGCCACTTCCTCCCACTGTAAAAAATGAAGCTAAACTATCTTTGTATCGTTGTGTGTTGTACTTCTTTAAGAGTCAGGTTTACGCACCTACAGTGAAACCACAACATACGGACGGAAAACATGGAGGTCATACTGGTCAAGTGTGGGAGTAACAAACCTGCTAGCTCAATGTTTTCTCCTCCTCCTACCACAACAAACACACGAGAGAAATGTCACCACCTCTTTTTTTTGATGTTGCTCCACTTTCTTTAACTAAAACCCTCTGTGGGGTTTTTTTTCAATGATTTTTTTTTTTACTGTTTAAAATCTTTCAGGATGAAGAATTTGCCGAAATCAGAGAAAGAAAGAACTTGAAAACTCTCCCCTGGTTCTTCCCAGTCGTCAACTTGTTGGCATCCAGGCCGATCAAACTGATTCACAGATATTTCAGCGGCTCGAGGTTCAGAAACCGAGCCAAGAATTCTTCCCACTTTAAGAGAGACGTAGTTGTTGTGATGCAGCGACTCACCCAGACGACAGAAGGAGGTCAGACGTCTTTCTGCAACTTTTTATTTCTCTCAGGCTGTCTTTTCAACTGTTGAAGTGTTTTCTGCTCTTTGTCTGTGCTCGTCTCTCTTTCTCACAGAGCTGTAAACCAACGTGACTCACCCCCCCGACACTGTCCAAACCCTCCGCTTCACTTTCAACACTGACGGAAAAATACTCCTCTTTCCATATCCGACTGTTCACTGAAAAAAGACCAGTGGGTTGGACAAAACAAAAACACTGAGCGAAGCCTGGTAAATTCATTGTACTGATTTTATTTAGACACAAACAGACGATACTAATTTGAACTCAATGCTATTTTTTTTTTTATGCCGAGTCTTTGTAAACACTGTTTAGTTTCCACTAAGGTCACACCCGTACAGGCAGCTGACCAATCGCGAGTCAGCCTTAGCTGTCAATCATGACGTCACAGCCCATTTTTACATCATCAAATAACTAGAAGAAACGTGAACACTTGAACAAACATCAGTGTGATAAGAACTTTATAAAACGACAGAAACAATCTTTGAGAAAAATCTGTTTAACGTCTACTAGTTTTTTGTTTGGTCCATGTCCCATCTGCTAACATAGAGGAGGCAGGGTTTATGACCTATACTGCAGACAGCATCACTACAGAAAATCTACTCACACATGTGCTCCTCCACACTATTTTCATCAAAGAAGCACCCCCACCCCCTTGGATCTCTGGGTCTGACACACTCCTGAAAGTATTTGGTGCTGTTGGCCGGTTGGCATAGCAACTAGCCAGAGAAGTCACAGGGTTTAAAAGTGTGTGTGTGAGTGTTTATTGGGGAAACAGAGCCTCGGGTTTGGGTTTATTTTACTTTTAAAAGTGAAGGTTGTGAAACAGTGGAAATCCCCTGAGGCACGATGACACAGCAAAATAAGAGACTGACAATAAAATAAATAAATAAATAAATCTTTTTTTCAGGCTGTAGTTTCTGAGTTTGGCAGATGTCTTTTTTTTTTTTTATGAGAAATTCCCTTTGTCACATCCAAGGTTTTCAAGGTGTTTGTATCTCTATCGTTTATAACGTTGTGTGGAAGTGTGGACGGAGCCAAAGGAAAAACATTTTACCTGTGACGATGCTCGGGCTTACGTCTGTCAGGACGACCTAGGGAGAGAGAAACAGAGATTGTGATTGACACTTGTGTTCGTCAAAAATGTGTTTACCTTGACATGAAGGAATCAGCACCATCTTTAGAAACCACATCAAAACAGGAGCGTTTCAAGGGACTTTGTGGGCCCCAGGCATGAGGGACCTGGGGGGCCATGCATAAAACCACAACCATTTTTAACCAAACCTCTAACATGGCGAAACTTTTGGCAAAAAATTAGCGGCACGGGGCCTCGTTAGGGAGTTTCCGACCAAGGTGTCGTTGCGTCATCTTCGGTACGTTGCTGATCATAGAATTCAAGGGGGTTCTCACAAAATTGACAGGGGCCGGAAAATAATTGCCTGCTTTGCCCCCTCTGTTTTAACACCCCTGCTTCAAAATAAAATACCCATAAAAAAGGAGCCACATCACCGTCCTCTGCTGACACTTTAGTTTGACGATCAGGTAACGATCACCACAATGACGAGCACTCACAAACGAGAATGAAGGGAAAAGTAAACGTGTCCTCGTCTGAACCGCCTGTCATCACCTTTCAAGGTGAACAAAGAAAAAGAAAGAGGACAGAACTTTTTTCTCTCTGTGAACATTTCCTACCTCCTCTCCTTCTCTTCACATCACAACTGATCAGTAGCTCAGCTCCCGGCAGCGTCCAGAGAAACTAAGCGTTGACGTGTTTGGAAAAGATTTGATTCTATCCTTTTTATTCTTCTGTTGAAAACTCCAAATTTCTCTTTCCTCCACTCTGTCCTCTTCTTCTCTACTTCTCTCCTTCTCCAAACGTCAGACCGGACCGCCCAGCTGTGCTGCCCAGCTTTCTGGTTGGCAGCGACCATACAGGAAGCGGGGCTGTGATTGGCTACGGTGAGATTCTGCTGGAGTCATCAGGTCTTTTAACACTTCCAGATGTTTGATCTGAAGCAGGCTGACTGAGCGCTGTGCTGGAGCTGCGTTCAAACATGCAAATGCACAGCGCAGCAAAAATTCTCCGCAGCGCACCGACAGTCATCTGTTGGATTTTCCCGGTAGGCACCAAGGGGGCAAGGTTAGAGGTCAAAGGTGAGAGATGAGCTCTAGAAGGGATTTCCTGTTTTGCGGAAGGAAACGTCATTAAAAAGGGAAAGACTTGGGGATTTAAGGAAGTTATGAAAGAGACTAAAGGAATGTCTCTAGGAATTAGGAAAGTGAATGATCGACAGTCATCATGACGTTTCTGCTTTGAAGCAGAATTAATGTGCGTTACTTTAAACAACACAAAGTAAGCTTTACTGAGCAACAGCGCCCTCTGCAGTCACACATGGTATTAATTCTGTTGGGCTGCAGCGGAACCACGATGCAGTTCATTAACGCATGACGTCACCACATTCACATTGAACGAGCAGTGTTTCATACGAGTGGAAAACACGAGTCAGCACCTTTCACTCTTTAATCTCCAAACGTCAGTAGAACCTTTATTAACGCAGGTGTAATTCGACCCGAGACAGTGACTTTCAACATTTTGCCCCGAAGCTAAGGAGCGGCTGAACACAAACCTTGTGGTAAACAACCGAGTTCAGATGCCCAAAAAAATTAATCACAGATTGCCGTTAAATCCACAGGGAGCAGAACCACAGAAGAGGAATGCTGCACACAAACACGCAACCTTATTGTTGGTGCTTTCCAGAGTTTTGAGTTTGTGTCGTCGCTAAATGTGTCAGTGTCCAAACGTTTTCAAGGATTTCTGAACTAGATTTCCTGCACGTTCGCTCTTGGGAAAACAAATGTGAGGGACAAAAAAATAAGAAACATGTTGGATCTAAACTCAGCGACCTCAGCTTCTCACAATCACATGTTGCACAACAGCAGCTGACTGAGACTCGGAGGGACACATGCTCCCAGATCTGTGTGCGTCAACCATGTTGAAGCCCGTTCACAGTTCCCTATTATCAACCGTCACCTGATATCACCTGATATCACCTGTCAGAGCCACTTCTCCTTGTGTTCATTCCAAACAAACTGAAACCAGGATCAAAACACATCAAACACAAGACTTAATGGAAACTCTACGTCGTCTATTCGAGTACAGACTGTAAAATAAAGATGGACGATGCGTCTCCACTTCCACCACTTTGTACAAAAGAGGAAAGAAACAGGAAGTATTTGTCATTTTCCAAAAATATGCCCCGTCCTAAACAGAGGGATGAAGTGACGGTGAAATTATACGCTTGCCTTACACACAAACACGGTGCTGAAAGGCGAGACATGCTGAATTATATCTTGTGTTTCCCTGAATGAGACTTGTACATAATGGTTTTAAGTCTTGGCACAGGCCTGCACCATTACAGCCAACTGGGAATGTGTGTGTGTGTCTGTGTGTGTGTGTGTCTGTGAGTGAGTGAGAGAACTTTGACCCACATGATGAGATATTTACATGTTGATACAAGAATTTATGGCTTTGGGTTTGAGCAGGTTACACCCACAGTCTCACACAGTGAAGTTCAACCTCTCTCTGAACCTCACATCAGCAGTTTGAGACTGGGAGCGCACAGGGAGACATGTTGGTCTATCAAATATACGAAAAAGGTATTTTAAAGAAATTGTGGTTCCTATAAACACAAAGTTAACATATTCAAACTGCCTGGTGTATATTTTTAAAATATTTATTCTCTTAAAACTTGTGAAAGAATTTATGCTTAAGCGATTAGTTGATTGAGCCATTAGTCAATTACCAGAAAATTAATTAGCAATAGTTCTGATAGCATTCTGCGGTTCTGGCTGCAGGAGGCGCTCTCCTGTATCATACATCACAATAAACTGAAAAGGTTTTTGTTTCGGGATTTTTAATCGTACAGAACAAAAAGAAACTGCCACCCTGGGATTGAGGAGATTTGAGATGGGCATTGTTGACTTTCAAAAGCAATCTATATCTTTAACTAGTAAATAAACTTATAGTCACTCATAGTTTATATATATTCAGCAAATTGAAGCAGTAATTTGGTGATATTTTAAATCCAGTTCATCAGTCCCATGAGAGATTTAACAGGGAGACATCAAATATCACAGACGTGGAGCGAGGAGGATCCCATTGAAGTCAAGGAAACTAAAACTGAACAAAACCAAGAGACAAACGCAGAAATTCAACATAAACAATATAAAAATCTAATCACAGGAGTGTTTTCGAGTTGTTATCTGGACATTTAAAGTTATATTTACATCAAAAGTTCCCATTTAACTTGTGACAACTTCTTTTCCAACATTTACTATATAGATAATTTAGTTAAAAGAGTATTTTGAGCTGTTATCTGGACATTTAAAGTTGTATTTTCATCATAAACTCCCATTTAACTTGTGACAACTTCTCATCAACATGAACTCTATAGAAACCTTGGGAAGTTTCTGTGTGATGTTGTTTTTACATTCTAACCTGTGACAACTTGTTTTCCCAACATGTCTGAACAAACGAAGTGTGTAACAGGTGAAATCTGAACAAACAGGATGAATGTCAGGGGACATTTCGGCTCGTTTACCTCCGGAGGTGTGGGGCTGTCGTCGGACCACTTGCTCCCGGCTCTCCCTCATGTTTTCCTCCTCTTCCTCGGAGCGAGCCTCGGCCATGTCTCCTCTCCGCTCTCCGGTGTTGTCCTCGGGGGAAGTGAAACGGAGCCGGGTCAGAACCACAGGCTGTTTACGAGGAGGTCACAACTCCCGACATTGTTCCTCCTCCTCCTGCTCCTGCTGCTGTTGTTGTGTCGTCGCTAAACATCCAGCAGCCGCCGCGCGACCACAGCCTCGACAACCCGGGACAAGTTCACCCGAACACGGCTCGGCTCCGTGAGACGCTCCGGCTCCGCACGAAGCAGCCGCGGACACGACAACACCGCTCAAAGCCGCAGTTACGTTCAAACTGCGCAGTTTGAACGTAACTGCGCAGTTTCTTAACGTCAAGTTTCGGGTGAAGAGTTTCTGCGCCGCGAGCTCAGCGCACAGCTGCACGCGCACCGGCCCCGTGACGTCACCAACCGACTTTTAAAAAAAAAAAAGAGAAAAACCTGGGAAAACAAATGGCGGACCCAACAATTAGCATGAATAGAGTGACACAAGCTAAGCTACATGGCTGAAGTGGTGCTAATGAGCAGTGGTTAAAGACATGAGGAACAAAAAGAGACGTTAAATTACCAGAAATATGACGCACAACAACTGCAATGAGACAAAAATGACCACAAATGATGCTGAAAATAACAACGACACACAAAGAGGGACACGAAACAACTCCGAAGAGATGCAGAACCACCCAAATAATAATAAATAACTGCTGGACACAAACTAATCCTCTTGAGAAATAACCCAAAGATGCAAAACAACCAAAATATAACACAAAATAAAAGACAGAAAACAAACCTAAACACATACAAAACGACTACGGACAGAAACAAAATGTTCACATAGAGAAAAAGAAAATCACAAATGACACAAAACAAAGCAGCCGTTGTGTTGTCACTGCTTTTATAGACAATTAAAAAAAGGATAAAATAAGAATAAAGCTGAAATCTTAACAGGCTGAACACGACAGAGACAGATGACGATGGATGATGAAGAGCGACTCAGTGTTGATCAGTGTCAACAGTGATTAACAGGTCGAGACAAGCAGAGAGGTTTTAGTTTGAAGACTTTAAAAGAAAAAGACACAATAACTAGTTTGTAAACCTGCATTTTTTATTTTTTTTTATTTTTGCAGCATCTGTGTGATTTCTCTTGTATTTTGGGGTCCTGATGATTTGACACTTTGTTTTATTGACAGTTATGTTGGTGACAGAACATCATAGATGAGATTATGGTTTAAACAAAGACAGAAAATCATGTATTGAAAGTTAAAACGACCCAGAATGAAAGTTTGAGATTCTGTCACTTTGAACTTTTCCATTTAATGACTCTTCAGATTTTATTCAGAATTGATTTGACTAGATTTGTGATGGTTCCATGTGTCATGTCATCAAGTTCAAACTCTGCACGTGCATCTGATACTGAAGCAATAAAAAACACTTGTTAACAAGTCAACTGTAGTTTCTGTGTTTTGCCACAGGAGGGCAGCACTGACTAATCTTTCTCTCTCTCTCTTTCTCTCTTCTTTTCTTTCTTTCTCTCTTTCTTTCCTTGATTCTTTCTCTCTCTCTCTTTCTTACTTTCTTTCCAGCTCTCTCTTTATTTCTCCCTCTTTTTCTTTGTTTTTCTTTCTTTCTTTCTCTCTCTCTCTCTCTCTCTCTCTCTCTCTCTCTCTCTCTCTCTCTCTCTCTCTCTCTCTCTCCCGGGCGTGGTTTGTGGTACATTCGGGCGGGGCCACATAGTTACCTAGCGGCCAGCAGCAGGGTGATTGACAGCTGAGCAGCTTAAAGCCTCAGAGAGACTGAAACAAAACAACAGCTCGTTTTACAAGAAGAAAAAGAAACGTCTGGATTTTACTTTGTTTGACTTTTATTATTGATTGTTTTGTTTGTTGGATTCACTTTGTGTCTGTTGAGAAGGAGAAGAAGGAGAAGAAGGAGAAGAAGGAGAAGAAGGAGGAACAGTAAGAGAGGCTGAGACACGTTTACCTCACTCCAGCAGGTCAGTGTCTATATTAAGAGTAAAGGTAGAAAATAAGAAACATAAACATACACAACATGAAGAATTGTAAAAATGTAATATGAATAATAACAACATGTAATTATAAAATTTGAATAATAAAACATATTACATTAAAAATGATATTATATAGATGTATAGTTTAATGAAGTGAACACAACGGATAGAAAAACTTTGAAATGAAGTAATAGAAGTAAAACATAATTAGAACAGAGTAGAATATTAGTAGAGCCTGACAGAAACAAGAAAGAGGGAGATTCAAAATAGTAGAAAAATAGAAATTTGTACTTTTTTAGATGAAAAGATCTACAGATCTACATCTACTGTGTGTGTGCATGTGCGTGTGTGTGGTATACCGTGTCCACACACTCATTGGCTTGCCTAAAGTTGCTAACAAGTGTATGCACACACACGCCTCACCACATCAGACGGATTTTACCTCATTCTAGTTTTTATTATTTCTATGGTGGTCACACTTTAGTTTTCTGTAACACATTTGCAGATTTGGACCTGGTTGTGTGTGTGTGTGTGTGTGTGTGTGTGTGTGTGTGTGTGTGTGTGTGTGTGTGTGTGTGTGTGTGTGTGTGTGTGCTCTGCTGAAGTGCCCTTGAACAGTCATCATCATGATTTCATCCAAACCTCAATCAGATAAAATGAAGAGCATCAAAAACCAGGTCAGAAACAACGTGAATACCTCCGGCCTCCGTGTGTGTGTGTGTGTGTGTGTGTGTGTGTGTGTTAATCCCTGGTTTGTGTGATGGCATGTGACTGTCTGACTTTAACAAGGACATACACTCACACACACATGCCGGCACTTGTGGGGACATCATTTCCTGGAGACTCAGCATAACTTTAACCACTGACCCAAAAATCTGTGTTTTCCTAATTAGAGACTCAGCTTTTGTCCTCGTGTTGGACAAGTTGTCCCCAATTAACTGTTTTTAGTATTATATTTGTTTCCAAAGGTAGGCTATGACAGAGAGACAGACACACACACACACACACACACACACACACACACACACACACACACACACACACACACACACACACACTCGTGGTGGCGGTTTGGGATTAAACATCACTATCTCATACACACGGTTTACAAATCCATCCTTTACCATCTGGGCCTTTAATCTGTGTTTGTGTGTGTGTGGTTGCTTGTACTGATATATTTGTGAGGACCATTTTAAGCACAGGAGTGAAGACATTTCCTCACGAAGATACAAAAATGTGTTCGAGCCAGACAGTTTAACAATCTCTCTCTCTCTCTCTTTCTCAGGACAGGTGTCAGGCTCGCTCGTCCATGTGGTCTCGGCAGCAGCTCAGAGGTAGGTACACTGTTCTGTGCAGTTGGGGGGTGGTGGGGTGGGAATTCATGGAATGTCCTGGAATGTCCTGGAACGCCCTGGGTGGGACTCGGATGCATTCGGACCACTCTTCCTGTTTCCTCGCAACCGCTGACGACCTTTACTTCCTGTCTCGGCCTTGGCTGGCGTTGGTTTCTGTGCAGAGATAAAACGGGAGGATGTACTGATACAGCTCTGGAGACATCGGGTGTTTAAGAGCGAGAGAAAAGTGTCCCCCTCCCCCGCTCTGTTCACCAGCCTCCTGCTGAGGATTAATATGTTGTTCACCTCAGAGTTTGTGCGTCAGAAATAAATCCACTGGACCTTTCAAACACACAACAAGTTCAGGACAAGTCTTCTCAGTTAGGTCGAAACAATAAACACACACATCCCCTCCAGTTCATCAGGTGTTGATTTGACTGCACGCTCATGACGAGGCTGCAGTGCCCGTTCTAAACCTGCCTGTTTGCTGGCTTGGTTGCAGCTTTCTTTATCAAACTGCAAAAGTGGCCTGATGTTTTTAATCATATGAAGTTTGTCAAAGTTATGAAGTGAAGGGAAACGAGGGAGTTCACGTATCTCTGGGTTTGGAAAGGGTGAAGCGGAACGTGGACAGGTGGATCGGTGCGGTGCTGTGGTGAAGGTGGAGCTGAGCCGCAAAGCAAAGGTTACGAACTTCACCTGTGGTCACCACCTCCGGGTAGTAGATGAATGAATGAGATAACACACATACCAGCAGCCGATAATGAGCTTCCTTTGCAGGGTGTCTGGGCTCAGCCTTAAAGACAGGATGAGGAGTTCAGACATCTGTAGGGTGTCGGAGTAGAGTCGCTGCTCCATGATATCCTGCTTAGCGTTAAGTTATTTCATGTGGTAATCCAGACACCGGATGCTTCTACAGTCATGAATGAATTTGGTTTTGCAGCATTTAGTAATAGTAAAAACTGGATCTTATGATGAGTTCCTGTTCAGGTATCACCAAAGGTCTTTGAAGGTTTGTAAAAAACATAATCCGTTTGTTTTGAGATATTTCCGTCCGACCCAAAGCGGTGGACCATCCTTTGAGCCATGGCGCTAGTGTAGCTAAAAATAGCGTTCACCGTCATAGATTATCCTCCTGCAGCTCTCAGCAAGTTGATTTTCATAACGTGGGGAAGTTAAATGAAACTGCCTGGAAGGAAGGAAAATTGTTTTTCACAGCCTCTCACATGAAAAACCCTCAGTTACACGTATGTTTTAAATAAGTCGAAAAGTACTGGTGAGCTCCAGGAAGTCCAAGTGTGACGGCCATGTCTGTAAATACGTCAACTAACAGCGAGTGTCACTCTGTCCTCGTCCTGCAGGCCAGCAGCTGTCTGCAGAGCCCAGGGAAGCAGTCTGATGTTGGGGTGAGAGATCCTGCCAATGCCCCCTGTCCTCACCTCAGACGACCATCACCCCGCCTCCTCCCCACAAACGCACACGCATATTGACTGGAAACATGCTATAGCCGCCTGACAGCCAATCAAAATGATGGCCTCGGTGGTTGTCAGGGGCGCCCGGAAGAAGTCTCTCACGTTGAGAGGAGTGGACCCGGAGACCTGCATGATCGTGTTTAAGAACCACTGGGCACAGGTAATCAATCAGTCAATTGATCAGTCAGTCAACCAACCAACCAACCAATTAACCAACCAACCAACCAATTAACCAACCTGTTGATTAATCAATCAATCACAAAAATTTGATTTACTCTAAAAAATCTCGTTCCCATTCTTTATCTCTCCGTCTCTTCAGTCTGTCCTATTATCCCGTCATGGTTGGCTGACACAGTTTGTGATCTTGTGTGTGTGTTGTTGTGTGTGTTATACTGTGTGTGTGTGCGTTGCTGACCCAGACTTTGGCCCTTAAACACAGGATCCATTTAGAACAGACCTCTCTCTACAACCGCCAAGAAAACCCACACACACTTTTTGCCTCTGTGTGTCCACAAGTGTATTTTGTGTGTGTGTGTGTGTGTGTGAGTGTGTGTGTGAGTGTGGTCCTTGTCTGAAGCAGCTCGGGGTCAAAGGTTAACAAAAGACCAGACAGTGAATGACATTCTTCCCTTTCTCTCTTTCTTTTCATTCATGCATTCAGCCCTTGTTCGTCCCTCCCAAAGCGATCTCTTTTCTACTGTATCTTCAACTTCTCAGAGCAGATGAAATCTTTCCTATTTAACGTGAACATGTTGACAATAAAGATACAAATCAGCAAAAAGACGATTAATGAATAAGGCTAAATTTGGAATATACAGTATCAAATTTATAATATTGTGGAAAAATTTTGTGCATATAATCAAACTTTTTGACTGTTGATGAACATCACTACAGCTTAAAAGCCTTAAACAGACAGCTGGGAAAAAGTTGTCATGGGAAAAAGGATATTTCTGAAGTTGTCAACCAAATGTAGTGTAGGCAATCGAATCTTAAAAGATGATCATGTAAAATATATGTAGAATTATATCATTCATTAGATTACATATATGTCCAATCTCTCTACAGGTCGTGAAGATTCTGGAGAAACACGAGCCGGGTCGCAGCGGCGCTGGTGCGTTGAGCTTCCTCTCCGGTCATGCTAGTAGCACCAGTGGCTCTGGAGCGTTACGCCTCGGCCCCATCCCGGCTGACGAAGCCAGCGCCGTCCAGAACTATGTGGAACACATGCTCTTCCTGCTGATGGAGGAAGACGCAGGGCAAGGTTAGAGACCAACTAAACAACCCAGCAGGCTTCATCGTGTCACAGTGTTGGATTGAATGTGGTTTGATGAGGTTAATGTCCTGATTTCAGGAGGAGCAATGGGTCCGATCCTGGAGTTTGTGGTTCTGGAGGGTGTGATGGAGAGGTTGTTTCTGTGGAGCCTGAGGAGGCAGTTTACTGAGGACATGAAGCTGGAGCAGCTCCGGATGTACCAGATGCTCCTGTCTCAGGCCAAACAGCCTCTGCTGCATCATAAGCCCGTTCTCCGACCGCTCATGATGCTGCTGGCCTCGTGTGCTGGAGCTGGAACCGGTGAGTTGATGGTGAAACAAACTTCTTCTCTTTGTTGTGTGACAGCGACATGTGTCCTGTCATTATCGTGAGAGTTCCAGGCAACCACCACAGACGCTTTATGATCAGAGCAGTCACAGGCCAAAGGCTTCAGAATAAAAGCCTTTCATAAAGTGGAGGTTCTGCTAATGTAAAAATCATAAGGTGCCTTAAATACCTGAAAAGAGTTTTGAGTTTTTTTCTAATCTCAGACTCTGACAGGTGTCACCGTCATGGATTTCCTTCACCTAGCTAATCAGTTTAAAGAGCAACTGGAGATGGTTTAACTGTCTCCTGACATCTAATTGGTTGTAAGTGGTTCATTAAGAAGGGGTTTCACACACTGCAGGTGTCGATGGTAAGGTGGTTAGTTAATCGCCTGCGTTCCCTCTCCAGACAGCGGCGGCGTGGTGGAGGCGGAGCTTGTCCTCCTGCTGAACCAGCTGTGTGTCGCTCTGGTCAAAGATCCCTCAGTGCTGGAGCTGTTCTTCCACACCAGTGAGGACCAGGGAGCCGCCAACTTCCTCCTCTTCTCCCTGCTCATACCATACACACACAGGTAGGGGTGTATACACGTGTACACACACAGGTACACACACTCACAGATAGGTATATGCACACAAGTACACACACATACTGTATGTATGTAAGAGGTATACACAGGTAAGTATGTAAAACAGGTGCAAACACACTTATACATAATTAACACAAAGAAAGAAAGGTATCCACACATACTGTATGTACATACATACGATACACACACACAGTTACACAAATACACAGGTGCATCACTATATACACCACTGTATACACACACAATGTATATTAGCATATATAAAAAACTTGATTATCTCTGTATCTCAGACAGGGTTCAGTGGGTCAACAGGCCCGAGACGCTCTGCTGCTCATCATGTCTCTGTCGTCCTCCGAGCCTCGAGTCGCCCAGCACATCGGAGAGAGCACGTACTTCTGTCCTGTAAGTACACACACACACACACACACACACACACACACACACACACACACACACACACACACACACACACACACTCACAGGATTGAGAGTGTGAACCTTGACGCTTCATTCTAAAATACCTCTGTCGAGCTTCATGGTCGCCTCATGTCTGCCGCTGCTCGACCTGGTGACGTCATCGATTCGTTCAAGATCGGCTCGACTCAGCCGATGTGAATAAAAAACGGAAATAGGAATAAATCTGTAAAACAGCCTGAGTTGAGTTAAACTCTGTTCATCTCCACATTCAGTCCGACTTCATGTAGAGAAGTTAAAACTGAAAAAACATTCTATTGTTTGCTAAGTGTGAAGAAGTTTTTATGAATGAGATCTGTGTCTTGAGTCGTGCAGCGGTGGAGCTCATTCCTCCATTCATCTCCGCTCTGCTTTGTAATCTCATTAACACAGTTATGTAATGAACTAATGAGCTCGTACTCTTCCTCAGGGACTCACGGAGTGAGAGAGTGTGACAGACAGAGAGAGGAAGGAGAAGAGAGACAGAGAGAGAGAGAGAGAGAAAGAGAGAGAGACAGAGATACGGTGGCAGACGAAGGACAAATGGCATATGTTCAGTAGCTTTAGGGCAGAAACATAGACTGTGAATAACGATGCGTCTCCTCTTCCACCCGTTGTACAGAAATGAAGCTCAGACATCTCAGACACAAGCGCTACCATCCTGCACTGTTGACATTAAACCCACTCGACCAATCAGGAGTCAGTCTCAGCTGTCAATCATGATGTTTCACCTCTTTCTTATATCCTCAGAAATCTAATTATAACCAAACTTATCGGAAACATGAACTTGAAAAAACATCAGAGTGACACGAAAGTAAGAAAAAATATGGAGAAACTTTTGTAAATAATAACTAAAAATCTTAATGACGGTAAACAAAAAATATCAAACTCTTTTCGTTTAATTGCCTGTAAACTCCCTCTGTCGGCCATGTTGGCCTCGTCACTGCCAGTGTGTGTGTGACAGGGCGAGCTAAGACACAAGCGTGTGCTGTGTGTGTGTGTGTGTGTGTGTGTCAGATTTAAACCCATGTGACCACACTCTGACCTCAATCTTTGTGCTGAGTGCAGATTAGTAAAGCAGCGTGAGATTGGCTGGTACACAGGGAGGGATTAGTAAGTCTGCACATGATTGGGCAGCTGCCTGATTGTTAACGAGACTTGAGACTGCATCTGTTTGTCGAACCACATCTGCTGCTGCGGTTTGTGTTGATATTCATGATGTGGCTTTCTAAAAAAGGGTTACATTGAGCAACCCTGGGATTTCATGTTCATAAAGACCTGTGTGTGTTCAAAGATTTTCAAGGTCTTTTAATACATTTTAAGACTTTTCTTTTCGAAGTCATGTCTTTGTGATATTTATTTAAAGGCTTTTTGAGGCTTAGAAGACTTTATAAAATACTTTTTAAGACTCTAAAGGCTTTGTAAGATGTTTTCAGGCCTATAAAACACCTCTTGACTGTTTTGAATATTATCTAAAATGTATTTGTTCTGAATATTCTTTGTGTGTGTGTGTGTGTGTGTGTGTGTGTGTGTGTGTGTGTGTGTGTGTGTGTGTGTGTGTGTGTGTGTGTGTGTGTGTGTGTGTGTGTGTGTGTGTGTGTGTGCTGACAGGTGCTGGCCACAGGTCTGTCTGGTCTCTACTCGTCTCTTCCAGCCAGGCTGCAGGTTTACAGTGAAGACTGGCACTGTCTGGACCAGGCCGACTGGCAGCAGGTAACCACGACGACCACACAGTGATTGAGTGACAGGAGCAGGAATCTGACCCACGGACTCACACAACTGAATTATTGTGTTTGCACGGTTTAAAAAAAATGAATCATATAGAATCGGTGAAGTGAACGAGTGAATGAAAGAATAAATAGATGAATGACTTGATTAATGAATGTTGACATCACTCTGACCTGATGTTTGGGGTCAACAGGTTCCAGCTCTCGTCCACTTCCTGCATTCACTGGACTTCTGTAGTGCTGTTACCAAGGTAACACACACACACACACACACACACACAGGCTGTGAACAATGGCAGAGACCATTTAAAAGAGAAGCATTTATCACTCTGTCTGTTCCGTCCTTATCTGTTTCTCTCAGGTCGCTCATCCCTCCATCAGGTCTCAGTTGCTCAGTTACATCTACAACGGCTTCTTGGTGCCTGTTCTGGCTCCGGCTCTGCACAAGGTACCTGAACACATCACTAGTCGCCGCTGCGTTCACTGACACCCTGAGTGGCAGATGGTGACAGAAAGAGATTTTCCCTGTGTGATGCTCCGTGCTCCGAGGAACCTTTCACACCTGCTATTTAGGTTCAGACTAAACTGAAAAGGTCTGAAGGTCTGAACCAAGCAAAGTGTGAAAGAGTGTGTTATTCTGTGTGTGTTCAGCTGACGGTGGAGGAGGTGATGACCACGACGGCGTACCTGGACCTGTTCCTGCGCTCCATCTCCGAGCCCGCCCTCCTCCAAACCTTCCTGTCCTTCATCCTGCTGCACACGCACGACAACGTGCACATTCTGGACACGCTGGTCAGCAGGGTCAACACGCCTTTCCAGGTAACAGATGTACGGTCTGACAGTTGGATGATGCTCTATCCAAACAAGTCAGATGACCTCTGACCTTTTTGTGTGTCCATCAGCTGGGCACAGTGTCTCTGGCTCTGTTCAGGACTCTGATTGGTCTGTTCTGTGAAGACGTCATGCTGCAGCTGGTGTTCAGGTCAGTCTGATAAGTAAAAAAAAATGAAATGGAGTTTGGTCCATATATAATATATACTGCAGCCAGCCACTAGGGGCAACAGGCTAGTGGCTGGCTGCTGTTATGTCATCGAACTGGTCCACGCTCGGACTGACGTGGGCGTGTCTCTGTGTCCTCAGGTATCTGATTCCCTGCAGCCACCTGAGCAGGAAGCAGCGCTCCTCCTTAAAGCAGAGGGACTGTTACTCCTCCAGCGCCGCCTCCTTCCTGCTCCTAATGCCCTCCTGGTGTCCCGTGTACCTCCACAACACAAACACACGCTTACACTCTGAGCACATCCACTTTCCCAAAGGAGCAGGTCAGTACAACGGACACATACACAACACAAGCACCTGTACACGTTTGCATGCTAATTTAAATTGTCTGTCTGTGTTAGACCTGTCAGTGTCGGACAGTGTCGGTTACTGTCGAGGTTCCGATTTTCTGATGGATGTAAACTACCTCCACTACCTTTCCGACGCTCGTCAGGCCATCTCTGCGTCCCACAGGTTCGTGTGCATGACATATTTTCCCCTCTGCGATGAAATCAGGAAACGATGGTCAACAGTTCAAGTTGATTCTTACCTTTTGTTCTGGGGAATACATTTTTTGTAATTGTCCAACACTAGGTGTAATGAGTGTTGTTTTCCTGCAGGGCATGTCGGCTCTGGTCGGCCCCATATGACGGGATCAACCCCTCGTCTGACGATAACCGATCTGACACACCAGGGGGCGACGTGGATGAAGAGGAGGAATTTGTACAGCGGGTCAAGAGTGACTCCATCTGCTCTTTGGTCATCACTCCTCCCCCCTCTGCCCTCTCCCCCACCCCTTCCTCCTCAGATACCATCTCCACCAGCAACCACACAGGAAGGGCCAGTTCCGCTCTGGAGCTGGAGTGGGATGACATTTTTGCAGATGACGATCTCTCTTCATCAGTGATGATAAACTCGGGGTTTGCCAACGGCATTGTGACTCTGGGTCCACCTCCTCCTTTACCTCCTCAGCACATCCAGGAAATGCAACGCAGTGCGATCAAGTTGGTGCATGGCTCGTACGTGGAGGAGTCCGAGTTTCAGGACGATGTTCTCGTCTACGATCTAGTCGCCCAGAAGGACACAAAGGCGGCCATGTTGGAGCGAATCATGGCAGCAAATCGACTGGCACGAGGAAGCATCTCACATGGTCCGCAAGCGCCAACGGCAGTGACAACGTCAACCATCACAACAATGTTAACGCAAACAGGGAGAACGGTAATGGAAACAGTTAACAGCATTATGTCGACAAGGAGGAGGAGCGAGGATGGAGAGAGGGAGGAAAGAAGAGGGAGCGAAGTTTGTGAGAAGGAGGTGAACAGGAGGAGTGAGGAATGCCGGAGGGAGACTGGGAGAAGGAGGGAGGAAGAAGAAGACGATAAAATCAGGCCTGAATCACAAGGAGAGACGAGGGGACGTAAGGTTTTCACCAACGGTTTCAATGTAAAGAATCACATCATCAACGAATGCGATGATGCTGATGAAGACGGCCAGTCGTTAAAGAAAAGCTGCAACCAGAGTGACCTCACACCTAACACAACTGTCAATCACAAGCACCCAACACACCAACAGCTTCTACGTCACAACAGCCAAAATACAAACGCTTTACCCAACGGCCACGACGGATCTGAGCCACATTACCCAACCACGTCTCCAAGTCTGCCTGATAACAAAGTAAAGAAGAACAACGGCTTCCTGTCCCAGTACCATGAACTCATGCTCTCCCTCGGGGTGGAGCCGGACTGTGACGACATCGCGGAGGACATCGGCACGTTCAGAAGGCGGGTCCGAGCGCTCAGGCAAAAACTGGTGGAGGAGGAAGAGGGGCTCTTCCAAGAGTCAGGTTTCAGTTCATCGTGGGATGACGGAGAGGTGGAAGGGGAGGAGGAGGAGGCGATGGAGGAGGTAGAGGAAGGAGAGGAGGCAAAAGGCAGCAGCAGGAATGGAGTTCCATTTACAGGTGTGTTTCTGAGCCCGAGTGTTTTAAGTAGCTTTCTGAATTCCATTAGAAAAACTGAAAGAGGCTTTGAGCTCGCGTCACCACTCTGGTACCAGCAGACTGCCTCAACATTAGGAAGTGACCGTTTTGTATTTAATGACTTAATATATGAAATGGGTCTTTATATTCACACTAACCTGTAGTTTACCTCGCTGTCCCAGGTCCGTTCATCAGTGTCCTGTTATCTCGGCTCGAGAACATTCTGGAGAACTCCATCGCTGTAAACCTGCTGGTGACGGGCATCTTGGCCCAGCTGGCGTCGTACCCACAACCTCTGCTGAGATCCTTCATGCTCAGCACCGACACAACGCACATTCAGCCCAACGTACGCACTCTGTACCAGGTAACATCCAATCACACGGCATATGCATCTGGTTTGGTTTCTCATTGTTTCACAGATCTAAATGATAACGTTGTGTACGTCTCTGTAGGTGTTGGTGTCGGTTCATGCTCAGATTGAGCGCTACGTGGCGGCCAGAGCAGATTATCCAGCGCTGGTCACTCAGGCCTGGAGGTTCTTGTTGGTGAAAGACCAGGACAGCAAGTTTAGAGGTGAATAAACACAAGCGTCTATTACACACAAACGGGAAATGAAGCTGAAGGTTTTAGAGCCAGAAGCCGTGTATCCTTTACAATAAAGAATGTATCCGACAAAGAATCGTATCAGTCGCTTCTTCAACACGATTTCAGT
Organism: Hippoglossus stenolepis; assembly: GCF_022539355.2. NCBI lineage: Eukaryota > Metazoa > Chordata > Actinopteri > Pleuronectiformes > Pleuronectidae > Hippoglossus > Hippoglossus stenolepis. Next base: position 3,328,802 of record NC_061505.1, on the reverse strand, counting down.
GACATTATCAAGCAAAGGTTCATTAAACTGATGGATTTTTGATCGACAGGACCTTCAGGATAACACGGTTTGCACAATATTGGAAACTCTATGAGATAACTACACTAGATATCAAGTTGGAAAAGGTGTAGTAAACATTTTGTCTGTAGCATACTGACCTTTACCGTCCTCGTGTTCCTCAGAGTGCCTCGAGTCTCACGGCGGCGATATCATCCTGGACCCGTCTCTCCCCAATGGCTCTGTGAGAAACGCTCTGGCGCTGCCTCCTCTTGGCGTCCTGCCGCCCTGCCCTCCGATCCCCCCCCAAGCCAAGAGCCGAGTGTTCGCCATCGTCCTGTTCGCAGAGTTCCTCAAAGAGCTAGCCGCCATCGCCCAGGAGCACAGCATCGCACTGGACTGTTCTCCCGAGGAGTAATCAGAGGAGCGTTGCCTGAGAAAGTGCCACTAATGTGCCCGTGAGCAAGGCACTGCTGAAAACCTCAAACAGAGGAAGTGATACGCAACCACCAGCAGAAGACTGGGGGCTTTCTAAAAGTCCTAAAGCACAAAACATGCAACACAAACTATACGACCACAACATGTGAGTAAATTATATTGATTTCATGCATAAACTTGTACATTTGTATATATTCCTGGCAGCACTTGAATATGTTTCCCCCCATGTGAATATGGATGATGATTTATGCTGATGAAAATTATTTGATGGGGCATATTTTGAAGATAAATAATATTCCTTCTCTAAATGTTTTATTTTTAAAAAGAAAAGTACCTTATTTCAGCTGATTCAACTTTAATGGGGAAATGAAGAGTTTGTTCTGTTGTGTCTTTAAATGCAGAAACACAAACACTCTTACACAGTAATGACAATGCCTTACTTCAACACACTAAGAGATTTCCGTGCAATATACGCGATGATGCGAAGTTGTGTCTTGTCTCATTTGCACTTGTATCAGTTTGTGCTTCGTTGTTTTTAATGTTAATTGTGTGATTTCAGTCTGTTAATGTTTGTCCCTCTTTGTTTTGTTTTTTTTACTTCACCTGTTGCGTTTGAAAGAAGGTAAATCTGACTTCCTGTTTGCATCGGCTTCACTTTACCTGAGCTCTACATCCAACTGAGATCTGTGTTCTCACTTCCTACATTTTTACACCAACGAGGAAGCATGTGTTGTTGTTGGAAAACTTAATCACCGTATCTTTAAACGAAACTGAACTCAGAACTTCATCCGACTCTTTTTGTCCCTGATTGTAAACACTGCCGCCCTCGTCACTATACAAACCATCATTATTACATTGTTATTATGGGATGGACGAATCAGACTGGACTCTGAAGCAGTACATCTCTCAGCCCATCCTGTTGAGGGTCAATGCTGCCATCTGCTGGTGAACCACCACTGTGACGCTTCATTATTAAATCTCTTCTTTCCTTTTGGAGGAAATTATTGCCAAGATGATGTGAAAATAATTAAGACCATAAAATATCGTGATCCCTGCTAACGCTTTGTTTGTGTCTTTTTTTTTGCTTCTTTAAAATGTCTTCATCATTTTTAAGATTCAGCCATTTAAAGAGTCTTAAATGTGTTTGGAACTTTTCAAGTGCAGGTCAATGCAGCACCAGATCAGCTTTTAATATGAAAAGAACATTTTGCAAATTGGGTTGAACATCTTTGTTGCTATATAGTGGATGATTTATATAAAATGTTCCAGTACGACAGAGTTGTCTGTATAGACTTTGCAGATGCTGCAGCACAGCAGTACGCTACAGGATGTCATTTGAATTTCACCCAATAAGAAAACAAGACTAAAGGTCTTTGCAAACTAAGTCTGTAGCGACAGTAGCGATTGGGGGATGGAGCCGCTCGACCAATCGCGGGTCTGTCTTAGCTGTCAATCATGACGTCCCACCCCTTTTTAATATCATCAAATAACTAATTAACTGATCAGGACCATGGAAACTTGAACCACTTTGAATCACTGAGGAGAAGCTGTTTCAAAGCATCACCGCTGAGTTATTTCCCTTTTTTTGGACTTTGAATGATTTTCATTGCTTCATCAATTTTGTGCCTAAAACTTTGCATGTGTGATATTTGCTGATACAATAAGTGAGGAGATGTGACGTCTCCGTGGTTTGACAGTTCCTGTGTCGGTGCATTCAGTCGTAAAGTGACAGATGATAAAGCTGCTGCGGCGGCCTTCTGTCAGCTGGAGCAACTGTGGTGGGCCGAGTTGTATCACCTTACGTTTGGAGGTAGCTGCAGCAGAAGAAGAAGAAGAAGAAGAAGAAGAAGAAGAAGAAGAAGAAGAAGAGGAGAAGAGTTGATGATGATGACGATGATGATGAAGGTTTCTCTGCTGCTGTGGGTTCTCGGTGAGTAGGTGAAAAACTGCGTGGTTTAATGTGCTTGTCTGGATACAAGATCTCGCTTCCTGTGATCAGATAACATCAGAGTAAATATTGAATAAATCCGATCAAGTAAATGACGAACCTTTGAACACAAACCATCATTTTTCTCTTTGTTTCTGTTTCTGATTTGACTTATTTTAAAGTCAATGTGAGTTATTCACCTCCATTAATTTCCAAACAGCATTTGAAAGTTCATCCACCGCTGTGAATGAGAAGCAACAGAAGAATCAGGACACAAACTGATAAAAACTCTTTGACTTCATTCAGACCTAAAACCTACAATTTGTCTAACTCAGCATCAGGAACCGAACATTAGCCCAAATGTTACTCACTTCCTGTCACATGTTCTGTGAACTGTCCAAGTGTCTCGTCTTTACTGACCCCTTCTGGAGAGTGTGCACATTTTTTATTACGCCACGGCAAAGACATACAACACCAGCGGCGCCACTTCACGATCACTGCGTTCTTATCCGAGATATTTTGGTGTCATTTTCCTACAATACAATAAATCTTTACTTAGAGATCTTTACTTATTATTCAGATGAAACACTATTAAAAGGTCAAATCACTCTTCAGTTGAAAAGACACTCGACCAGTGACATTACTTTGTATTAACACCTGACTACGTAAGAACCGCTGTTAAACATGTTTAACTTACACGCCCAATTCCCTTTTCGCTGCAGGTGGTGCAGTGATGTCATTAGGAGAGTCTGATGAAGATACTGAAAGTGATGAAGATTCCAGTGGTGATATCGAAGTCGAATTCGTCTCTGTCCCCTTCTCAGGTGACCTCAACCTCCACTGCTGTTTTTAACACTTTGTTTTCTTACGTTATCAAAGTGCTCAGCAGCAGCAGTTCCACATTGTACAGCTCGTAAATGTGAAGTTCATTTTTCATCTTTAATCCTTTGGTCAAAACCAGTTTAAATAAAAACAAAAATACTAAACACTAGAATTTAAAGCGATGAAATATGTATTTTTGTCGAGGTCATTTACTGGATAAGAGAAGTTTCAAAAACAGTTTCATTTTCTATTTTGTGTAACGAAACGACCGCACTCGGTTTTTCTCTCTCCAGCTACAGGCAACACCTGCAGCTCCTCGTCCAGAGCGACCACGGACCCCCGCTGCCTCGTCCTCGTTCTCCTCGTTCTGTGCATGTCCGCACAATGAAGAGCATCATGTTTGCTGTGATGACATTTTCTTTGACTCTATAATCATAAATAAACCTGCTTCTTATGTGCTCTCCCTCTGTGACACTTTGGTTATTCTAATGTGTCTATATGCAGACGATGGCACTCGATGTGTCTGAGTAACCAGATTCATGTCTATGCATTTACGAATAAAAATGATTTGTAAAAGTTTGAAACTCTGGCCTTTGCACACTCGACATTTTTTTGTGGGATCAACTCGCACATTGTCAATATTTCTTGAACCTGTATCCAGTCAATGAAAGATTTCACTTCAGCGATGGAAGTTCACGGAGCGATATTGCAGCTTTGACCTTTTAGGACCGAGGTGGATTTTTCCAAGGTTTTGCCTCCGACGTGGACACGTTGATCATTGATTAGCCCGCTACGCACTGATGTGGTACTGAGCTCAGCTAGCATCCTGCGCCCATGTGGTCGATGACTCAGTTCCTGAAACCTGAGTGATACTGAGAGTGAAGGTAGAGACACAGAGCGTGTATGGAAAGAGAGAGAGAGAGAGAGAGAGAGAGAGAGAGAGAGAGAGAGAGAGAGAGAGAGAGAGAGAGAGAGAGAGAGAGAGACGGTGGGGGGTTGTGATATTGAGCAACAGCAGGTTGTACTGTGGTGGAGAGAAAGTTTTATAGAGTGAAGATAGTATATCTATCTAGTAGATCAGTAAAAGTTTGATACTATAAAGTTTTTTACTCATCGGGTCAATTTTTGGGTTTTCGAGTTGGCTGCTTCTACTTTTGATAACATTACTTTTAGAGTCTGACGTTTTTAGAGGAAAATGACTTTGTTCTGCATCACTGCCATAAACTGAACGAGAGCGAAGACGGAAGAAAGTGAGAGGCTGTTATGATGAAAGAGAGCTGACATGACAGAGGAGTGGGCGAGAGGGGAGGGAAGGTAGAGCGAGGCAGACAAAGAGCAGGTAGAGAGAGAGAGAGAGAGAGAGAGAGAGAGCACCAAGCTGAGGACTCAGAGAGAAGAAGTGAGAACAGAGGTCGAGCAACAGGGGTCGTGGAGAAAAGGAACAAAAACTAAAAGAGAAAGTCAACAGCTTCTGCCGATGATCTTCCACCATCTTTAAGAAAGTGAACCTGAGAGAGAGAGAGAATAAAACGTCGTCGCCATAATGAAGTTGTGGAGGCGCCTCTGCTTCCTTGGTGAGTGGAGCTCAACCGTCACTGACTTTTCTTTTCTTTACTTATGCTGTTAATTAAAATTTTAAGGGATGATGACTTTGCATAAAAAGTTGATTTATTGATAAGCGACAAAACACGCAGACGAGGAACTTTACATTTGGAGGCAGACGAAGAATCCCGCGCTATTTTATTAGGTTTATTATAATGCTTCAATTCCAGGATCACCAACGTCAAAGGTCAAAGGTTATATTTATTTGTCCTCTGTCCGATTTTCCGCTTACTTCTGAAAAGTGTAACATCGTCTTTAAGTCTTTGTACCACTGGTGTTTTCAGTTAATGTCGCCGGATTCAACCTCTTCCCCTGACAACCCATCATCTGCCTCCATCCTTTACTCTGTCCGTCTCAGTTCTAGCAGTCTCTTCGACTTCCAGAGGACAATCCTCAACTACAGATTCAACACATAACGAGGAGGTTGCAGGTACTTTGTGTGTGTGTGTGTGTGTGTGTGTGTGTGTGTGTGTGTGTGTGTGTGTTACCTTGGGGGACCAATCAGGAGTCAGTCTCAGCTGTCAGTCATGATGTCTCAGACGTTGTTTTTTTATATCATCAAGTGACAGAAACCGTCTTTGACAAACATTTATTTAACGTCTACTTTGATTTTTTGGGGTTTGGTTCACGTCCCATCTGAGAACATGGACACGGTGGGGTTATATTGGACCCAACCACCAGGGGGCAATCGAGACACTTTGGCTTCACTTTTGGGAGCTGTCACGTCGTCCATCTTGATGTACAGTCCATGGTCTTGACCTAAAGTGTCATATACTGTCTTGTCCTGTGCTGCACTCTCACACCCGCTGCTGTGCGGTGGCCTCCCAGTACTTTTTGCATTGTGTTATGTATGTTGTGTAATGCCCTGTGAGACCACGACACCTTCTACCGCACTCCGACTCTCAATCAGAGTCGTTGCCGTGGCGACAGTGGCCACATCCTGCATCTGTGCTGCTGTTCCAATCCAACGTCCTGCTGATTCTGTGTGTGTCTTCCTTGTGACTGACACAGGTGACCCGGACCCCTGGGATCTTCCCAAGTCTTTGAATGACACCGAACATAACTCCACCCACTCAACGCTGCCCCCCCCATCCTCCCCGAGTCATGTGTCGGAAAATGCAACAGATCCGCTTTCAACAGTGATTACGGTGAGAGATGATGCCAACCTGAGCCTGGTCATGTATTAAACGCTGTGTTATCTCATTTCTTCTCGAAATAAAAAAACACGCGGTGCTCTAGGCAAGTTGTAATCTGGATGTGAGCCTGAAATGGCCCGTGTGGTAAATGATGGATATGGCCCAAATAGCAGGAAAACTAACTCGGCACACCTTTGGCTGACATTTGGCCACTCATGGCCCAGATGTGGCAAACAGGAGTGGAGTGTGCCATCTGTACAACTCTCTACTATCTCTTCACTCGAGTCGTTTTCTGATTAAACAAAAACGGAAAAATCCTTCATCAAGTTTGAGGTGAATTTGATTGTTACATTTTTTTTTTTTTGCTACGGTACCATTTGACAAGTAGAGTTGATGTATTGCTGATTTTGATAATCACATAATAATTAATGCCAAAATATCAAACAACCTTAATGGTGATAACACGAGACAAAAACATGAAAATAAATAACTAACAATCAATAATTGTGACAAAGTTTATTTTCTTATAATTCTGGTTGTTGACCTTTGTTGCAAATCAAAGGTCAACAAATAGATGAGACAAATGCCATTCATGACAAAACGAGGTAACGCCTGCGATCTGTCTTTGACGTTGTTCCCAGACGGGCGTGGAAACAAAGGACGGCGGTGGCAGCACATCGGCTCCTGCGACGACCTCGGCCAGTGAGACGGAAGGGGCCGCCGTCCGTACGACCACCGTTCCCATGGCAACAGCAAGCAGCTCAGCAGAGCCAGGTAGCTCGCTGAAACAAACGCGGGAGGAAGCTTCACGAGACGTGTGCCTCAGTTCGTCTTCCTGTTTGTCAAACCACAGCTTTCACATGCAGACATTCTCTGGCGGCTGCACAAGGACACGCACACCAACATGTTCACACCCGGCTGCCAAGAAGTCAAACGTCCCAAATGTTCAGACAATATGCTCAACGGGTTTGACTGGCAGTTTGACTGGCACTTCTTTGGTTTTAATGTTTACAGTCAAAATGAGAAAATGAATCAGCAGCTGGGTTACCGATCTGTTTTTAATTTGGTATTTGATGGTGAGGAAAAGACAGGAATTTGTCCAAAGCAGACTTTAACCCAGAGAAGACCTGATTTGTAACAGACGGTATAATCGGTGTAAAAACACATTCCTGCAATGCTGACTTTGCAAACAACTATTGTTTATGTAAACAGAAGGAGGTTAATATTGATATCTGATAATCTGTCAATCTGTACATTTGTTTTGCTTGTGTTCTCCACTGGAGGGCGCAGATAGCCACACCATGAAATAACATAGAATTGAATTTCTGTACAATAACCAGCTTTCTGTGTCTTTCAGGGACAGCTGCAGCTGCAGGTGGTTCGTCACTGGGTAAGGAGGCTGTGCTGTTACTTTACCATTTATCAACCTTAAGCAGCATGTTCATTTTAATCTGCAGTTTTTATTCACACTGATGTTTCTAATAATCATAATTTTACATTAGAGAATTATACGTTTTTTTTTAGCTGTAAAACACTTTTTGTTCTATTCCTGAAGGGACCCATATAATCACACAATAGATCAAATAGAATAAACCAGATTGTTCTTGTGATTTTGTTTTAATCTTGAGAGTCAGACATGATTTTTCAGAAAACATTGGTAATTGTTTTTTATTTGATACAGTGCAGAAATTCAAAATTAAATAAATATATCATTTAATCATAAATAGTGAGACCAGTAATGATTTATATAATCATTTCATTATTATTCATTATTTCCATATTAACTTTTTTTATTTGACAGTTTTATTTACTACAACTTATTTAATACAACTCTTACAGTAATATAGACCATTGTTTTGCTTTATACTTTGTTTTTATCAACACCTAAATACTTCCTTTATTATTCACAACTGGTTATACATGTGTCCGTAAGTCAGGGACACTAATGGGTCCTCAAATGCTGATGCAACTAAAACCACTGTCTCCTCTTTCTCCAGGTTATGTGATGATGGTGTTGATCTTTATAGTGATCATTGCTCTGTGTGTCATCCTCTTCTTTCTCAGGAGAGCGTCCAGGGTAGGACAACGGCTTATAGTTATTTTTGTTGTATTTTTGGGTGACCTGCATATTTCTCACACTATTGATTTGTGTGTGTTGGTTTTATTTGGTTTTATTTGTTTCTCCAGACGTACTCGTTTGACCTCCAGTTCCCAGATCCCATCATTAATCAGTTCAGCGAACCCATCGGCACCTTTGAACCGGTCTACCTCGATGACCTAGGTGTGTGTGTGGGTGTGTGTTTGTGTTTAAATTCACATGACTGTGTGAGACTATCCTGACTTGTGTGCTTTTGTTTGTGTGCGTTGTATCTCAGCCCCTAACGAACGAGTGGCCACCAGTGAACCTCCAGTAGCCAACGGCACGAGTCTCCAGTCGGAGGAAAAAGGCTCCAATGGAGAGAACGGTACAAAATCAAATGAAGAATCCGATGTTTAGTATCATGATTAGAATCAAAGAATCTCTTGACTTCTGACCACATGTTGAACGCAAGCGGAAACTATTCCCTTTGGCAGACATGAATGTGGCCAATAGCTGAGCTCCATTTGAAAATGGTTTGACCAGTGGAGCACAGATAAGATGATGATTGAATAATTCCCATTGTCGCATCCATCAAGTCTGTATCTTGTCACTAAGTTTGCATCGGTCTGGAGCTGTCACCACTGAGCTGTGACACCAGCCCCTCGCCGGGCGAAGACCCAGCCGACAAGACGTCGGAGCCACCGAGCAGCGCCAACCTGTTCTTCGAGGACACTGGAGAGACGCAGCAGAACGAAAACAACAACAATCCCTGTGAGAATATGAAGCTAAAATCCAAAGTATTTTGACCTCTGTCATGGTCCAGACTTGAGCTGCTGCCACGCCACACGTTTTCATCGTCTTTCCCTTTTCTCGTGTCTTCATCAGCGGTTTGTTCCAGTGACCCATTCGTTGAAATAAACCTGGACGAGCCGGCGTGGTGCGATCAGCTCCTCACCTCTCCTGAAGCCACCTCCTCTGTCCTCCCCTTCTCTCCTTTCTCCTTCTCCTCCTCCTCCTCCTCCTCCTCCTCCTCTTAGCCCCTTCAGAAACCACCTCGACACCAACATGGAGACTTTCAAACACCAGGACATCAGCAACTTTCATCTCTTTATCTCCAGTCCGCTACCAGCTAGTAGGGGACTGTTTTTTTGGGGGAACTATTCCAGTCTATTGCCTGCAAACTGTTAAAAATCTATTGTAAATGTGCTGACATCATGCTTCACCTAAGTAATGCATTCAACCAAACTGACATAGGAATATAAAAGTAGTATCGTTTCACAGAAAGATAAGAAAATGACAAGTCACAGTTACAACAAAGTGTTTTCTTCTTTTCTAATTGTTTGTGACACGAATCCTCATCTGGACTTTTAATTCTGCTAAAAAATGAATCCAGTTTGACATCGGCAGCTTCCTCTGTACACGTGGTCACAACACTGCACAGACTCTCGAGATGTTTAAAGTCGTGATGAAAACTTCCTTTTATTTGTTCTGCCTGTTTCCCCCCCTTATTTCCAGAACATTCAGAAAGTATTCACAGCCAATAAATACTCAAAAAAATAAATGTATGTTTTCCCTCATCTATAACCCACATAATTAACGCAATATTTTGTAATACCTAAGTTTCTATTCTATCAATTCCCTTCAAAATCGCCTGAAAACCTCTGGTTGTATATTTTGTGTATATAGGCTTGTGATTGTGGGTTCAGGGGCGGAGTCGTCCCCCTTCAATATCATTGAAAAGATAAGCAATGATCATTTTAAATAGTAAAACAACGTGCACTGAAGGAATGTTTATTAATTATAAATGCAAAATAAATCGTTCTTAAGCTTTAAAACTTAATGAGTACATGTTTTGCAAGCACTTCCTCAAACCTCATCACAGTAGGTCAGATATGGAACAAATCAGTGAGCTTTATATCAAATGAACAATGCTTTATTATCAAACTTTTACCTTGTGTAACAGAGCTCTTGTTTTAGATATTTTCACATTTGGGTAAGTTATTTCCATTTCTATCATAACACCTAGAATCTTAGTTACATTTAGTTATGTAGTTACATTTCATTGAGCTGACGCTTTTATCCAAAGCTACTCACAATAAGTGCCTCGACCCTGAGGGAACAAACCCAGAACAACAAGAATCAAGAAAGTACAATTTTCTTAAAGAAAGCCAAACTACAAAGTGCTAAGTGCCATTTAAGTGCGACAAAATGTTTCAAGATATATAAACTCAGTTTCCTTTACTCTTCAAATTTCAATACCTTCCATATTTATTGATGCATCACAGTTTTTCCCTCGGTTACTAAATAAAGCTAGTAACTAACTCGGTAACTAACTCCTGAAGTTTGTTTTCTCAAGATTCATTGATAATTTATTTATATCAAACCATTATTTCATTTTGTCCAATTCTTTTTCAACCACATCCAGGACCTGTGTTAAATCTTTCCCTGAGTAAAATAAAATAGTGTCATACATAAACAGAATACACTTTAACAGTTTGGATACATAAACAAAATCATTAATATACTAAATGAAATTTTGATTTTATAAAGTTTATCTGAACAAACTTTCTTTTCAATATTCAATCAATCAATGAATCAAGTTGTGTTTGTATGGACCATATTCAAAAATCACAGTTTGGCTCATAGGGCTTAACAAGGTGTGACATCCTCTGTTCTTAACCCTCAACCAGAGTGAAACTAACAAAAACAGTTAACAGGGGAAAGATACTCAGAAACCTCAGAGAGTCACATGTGAGGCTTCGTCACTCGGACGGACAGAAGTGCAACAGATGCTGCATGTAACTGAACACATCAACAAAAGAACTATCTTTTCCACACGGATTAGAAGAAACAGTTCGTAACATGAGGGACAAGTGTGTCAATGTTTAAAGGGATAGTTCACCCAAAAATTCAAAACGGCGTCGTTTACACCGGGTTTTAAGCCTAAACGTCCTCTGGTATCTTCCAGGTGCATTCAGTCCTCGGAAATGCTAGCGTCCGCTAGCTTAGCCACTTGTGGTGGAGTTTTAGGCTTAAAACACGATGTAAATGACCTTGTTTCGAGTCGAATTTGAACGTCGGGGCTTGCAGACACTTGGATGACACCACACGAGCAGTATGGAGGCAGGTTATGTTGTTTTTCTGTTGTTTTATCACGTCTGAAGATAAGTCTCTAATATCTTCAGTTGAATTGGATTCGGCTGCTGCTCTGTTTACCCCAGAAACTCAACAAATGTGTTGTGGACTCAAACACTTCACCCCCCCTAGTGGTGAGTAGATAATGAGTGAATTGTCATTTTTGGGTGAACAATCCCTTTAAAGTATGATCTGCCACCCCTCTGATACCATATTTGCTAAGTATGGTATGATCCAGTGGCGGCTGGTTAATACGGAGCACTGGGGCACCGCCCCCCCCAACATCCTGAGACAAAGAAACCTGTATAAACATAGTTTAATTATATAATATTAGCTTACTCGTACAATTATCCTGTTAGACCGTAAGAACCTGTGAGCATTCAATATAAGTTGTTTTCAAATTGTATTTGGTTAATTTCTGGACATACATATTACCTGGTGCAGGACGCCGGCCGAACCAAAGTGAATTTGGGTCCTGATACTTTTGGCAGCCACGTGACCTGAGGCTGCTCTTTAATTGGTTGTTGCAGATTTCAGGGGACACAGCTCTCTGCGCCGCGGACACTCCCACTTTTATTTACAGGCAATACATTTTATCACCAGTAACTATATTGACTACTAGTTAAAATAATGTATCCATCTATGAATTGGTCAAACCTGGCTACATAATTTCTGTAATATTTAGAAAATTGTGGAACTGTGGTATTGTGGTACTGGTCTGTAGCTTATCTCCAGTTTTATAAAGTGAAATCACTTTGGCTGTTTTCATCCTTTCAGGAAATCCTGCTGTTGAAAATGATAGATTTTATTACACTATTTATTATTTCCCATGTAGCCTTCTTCATATTGTTTTTTATTTAGTAAATCACTGTAGTGTTAATGTTTATGCCTTCTTTTTATCCATACTAATGTATTTATATTTAATATGATATATTTCTCATACCTGTTTTCTGCCTCTTGTGTTCTTAATTCAAAATGTTTTCTTTAGCTTTAGCTGACTCCTGGAACACTGAACAATCAGCTGTCTACGGGTGAGGCCAGAAAAACCCCAGGATGTCATGAATCATGAAGACATAGATTTAAGTGAGTTCATTCATCTGTCACCCTGTTGTTCTCCCAGCTGCTACCATGAGTCTTAACTCTCCTGTTGTGTCGGACCCATTTACAAGTTTTATCCATCCCAATGTGCTAGGAGGCAGGAGCGGGATCACAGACTAACAGGGTAAAGAGACAGTGTCAGAGAGAAGTCCACACTCTGGGTGACCTACCTTTTCTCTCGCTAAGTGCTCTTCTGTCTTACTAATAGATTTTCTGCCATCACAACTAGAAGCAGAGCGGCGTTTGACCAGCAGAGCTGCTGTAATCCCAACTGCTGTGAGAACTAGAGCTACAACAGCTGCAACCAGTGGGATGTACAATTCCATCTTTCTCTCTGGTTGTGAAGTCACGGTTGGTCTCTGGCTTTTGGGCTGATCAGTGGCCTCTGTAAATACAGGTGATCAGAGAGTTTATAGAAAGATCATCAGTGATTATATATAAAGAAGATCAAAGTGTTATGTTACTAATCTGCTGAGTTCTACAAAATCAACGTACTGCCGACGACGAGTTGACATTTCCCATAGTTTCCATCATTATTCCTGTTGACTTCACACACGTACTGGCCTGAGTCTTCACTCCTGATTCTGGACACATGAAGTCTGAGTCGTCCTTCTCTGAGGATGTCTTCGTCACACTGGACTCGTCCTGAAAACTGTTTGTCCTGAGACCTTTGGACCTCGATACCCTTATGCAGGTGATACAGGATCTTTGAGTCTCTCCGGTCAACGGTCTGATCACAGATAATAGAGAGAGCGTTGGAGGATCTTGAGGTTTCAGCTGTGAACGTCCATTCCAGAGTGACGTTGTCGTCAACCTTTGCATCATAGCGGGGCTGTTTCACATTGACAACTAATGTTCCTGCTGAGGGGACACAGAGGGAAAAGTGAGGACCTGAACTATCTGCTTATTTTAGTTTATGGGCGATGAAGTGAAGGTGAGAACTTACCACAGAGGTCAGCGGTCAGTGTGACGAGCAACAAGATCCAGGGGATCATCTTCCCTCAGTGAGTGACCAGTTTTGTGTAATTAAGAGACTGAGGAAAGAGCAGACTAAGATCAAATTACTGATCTAATATTTTGTGAAATAATGCTGTAACGTGGGAAGCTACATAAATATTTTGTACATATGTAAAAGGTTTTGTAGCTGTGCAACTGTGTAATATACATTTATTAGTAATATTTTGTACATGTATAAAAAAGGTGTCGTGGCAAGTTTGGCAATGGTAACCGACCGTTTCCAGTAAGATGAAGAAAGTTGTTCTTCCTGTTCTGCTCATCTGTTAATCAAATGATGTTCCTCATGTCTGCTCAGGTAAAGGTGTGGCAGCTTTATCACTGTGTCACATTTCAATAACAAGTCCATTCAAAGTGCTGTTACAAAAAATATAAAAGACACCATGAGAAACTGTAAAGGCAACATGAGCTCATACAAGAACAGAAGCATTTAAAAAGGACATTAAAAGAGTTGAATAGAGAGTTGAAGAATGTAAAAGTAAGAGAAGAGAAAAATGCTACGAGAGAGTTGAATTGTTGTTTGGGTTTCGTCTCTTTGGAGTTCAGAGTTTTCCTGAAGCAGAATTCTGTTTCTGGGTTTGCTCTTTGTAACTTCTACAGTTTCCTTGATCAGATGGATCCGATCGAAATGTTCAAATATGAGACGAGCAAAGTCGAAGTCAATTCAATAAGAAACACATTAAGAATTCAAGAAGTGACACAGATTTCTTTGGTCTTCAGCGTTTGTCTTCAATGAAAAACACAAACTAAGGATTAACACAATGACAGAAAAGAGTATAAATATACACACCTTACTTTGTGCGTGTCCTCTGCAAAGAATATTTCTGTGAAACAGGATCCTTTATACTTCTTTGTCCCCGCCCCTCTGGACCGGTCCGTCCTGTTCACCTCTTTCATGAGACATATTTGTTTAAATAAAAACAAGGAGTCTATTTTCCCTTCTAGTTGAAACACGAGTTTGATCGTCCATCACATCTCATTAGTTGTGAGTCAGAGTTTTGTGTTGACGCGGTTCAAAGTGAAACTGGTTAAAAGAGTATTTCCACTGCTTCATGAATCAGCAACAAGAGAACTGAACCATGAGCAACAGGAATATATATCTATAATTAGATTTAAGCTGTGGGGTAAGAACTGAGTGGAGCATCAGACAGAAAACTAATGGTTCATCTGATTGTGGTGGCCTCACCTCTGGACCACTATATACAGACAGATAAATAAACTCTATGAAGTTTTTTTTTTTAAGTTTTCGAACCTTAAATGAATAATTTATTATCTTTTTACAATGATTTACTTCAACTGATCCTGATGAACATGAGACAAAATAAGAAAATCTGTTTTTTAAACAATCTGTTTATTGAGTTGTGGGGCTGTGTCACATTGACAACTAATGTTCCTGCTGAGGGGACACAGAGGGAAAAGTGAGGACCTGAACTATCTGCTTATTTTAGTTTATGGGCGATGAAGTGAAGGTGAGAACTAAACACAGACGCAGGCGGTCAGTGTGACGAGCAACAAGATCCAGGGGATCATCTTCTCTCTGTGAGTTATTTGGTTCAGCTGTTTCGAAATTAAGAGACTGAGGAAAGAGCTCTACTGAGATCAAATTACTGATCTAATATTTTGTGAAATAATGCTGTAACGTGGGAAGCTACATAAATATTTTGTACACATGTAAAAGGTTTTGTAGCTGTGCAACTGTGTAATATACATTTACTAGTAATATTTTGTACATGTATAAAAAAGGTGTCGTGGCAAGTTTGGCAATGGTAACCGATCGTTTCCAGTAAGATGAAGAAAGTTGTTCTTCCTGTTCTGCTCATCTGTTAATCAAATGATGTTCCTCATGTCTGCTCAGGTAAAGGTGCGGCAGCTTTATCACTGTGTCACATTTCAATAACAAGTCAATTCAAAGTGCTGTTACATAAAATATAAAAGACACCATGAGAAACTGTAAAGGCAACATGAGCTCATACAAGAACAGAAGCATTTAAAAAGGACATTAAAAGAGTTGAATAGAGAGTTGAAGAATGTAAAAGTAAGAGAAGAGAAAAATGCTACGAGAGAAGTTGAATTGTTGTTTGGGTTTCGTCTCTTTGGAGTTCAGAGTTTTCCTAAAGCAGAATTCTGTTTCTGGGTTTGCTCTTTGTAACTTCTACAGTTTCCTTGATCAGATGGATCCGATCGAAATGTTCAAATATGAGACGAGCAAAGTCAAAGTCAATTCAATAAGAAACACATTAAGAATTCAAGAAGTGACACAGATTTCTTTGGTCTTCAGCGTTTGTCTTCAATGAAAAACACAAACTAAGGATTAACACAATGACAGAAAAGAGTATAAATATACACACCTTATTTTGTGCGTGTCCTCTGCAAAGAATAAAACTTTCTGGGACACCGCAGCCTTTGTATTTCTTTGTCCCCGCCCTCTGGACCGGTCCGTCCTGTTCACCTCTTTCATGAGATATATTTGTTTAAATAAGAACAAGGAATCTTCTCAACCATCTCTACATTGCATCTCATTAGTTGTGAGTCAGAGTTTTGTGTTGACGCGGTTCAAAGTGAAACTGGTTAAAAGAGTATTTCCACTGCTTCATGAATCAGCAACAAGAGAACTGAACCATGAGCAACAGGAATATATATCTATAATTAGATTTAAGCTGTGGGGTAAGAACTGAGTGGAGCATCAGACAGAAAACTAATGGTTCATCTGATTGTGCGGCTCACTCTGACCACTATATACAGACAGATAAATAAACTCTATGAAGTTTGTTTTTTAAGTTTTCGAACCTTAAATGAATAATTTATTATCTTTTACAATGATTTACTTCAACTGATCCTGATGAACATGAGACAAAATCAGTTTTTAAACAATCTGTTTATTGAGTTTTCAACATAAT